>NW_027103551.1:2302570-2438738 GCF_902728285.1 Clytia hemisphaerica
TAATCTTTTTCTTCCTCCCCACTCAAGGTTTATTTGTTTTTTTACACAATGGACCTTTTCAAAAAATTGTGGCTTTTTACTTTGAATAATTGATCTCTTGACTTCTGGTTATTTCCCTGCTGTTTTTGAATTAAAATTCTCTTTCCAGTATATTCGTGAAGCGACGCTCGCAAGTTCGTTACGGTGTCGGGGAATCGTCCGTTCGGGGAAATGTCTGTTCGGGGAGTTGTCCGTTCGGGGAATTGTCCGTTCGGGGAGTTGTCCGGTCGGGGAGTTGTCTGTCGGGGAATTGTCCGGTCGGGGAATGATCCGTCAGGGAATTGTCGGTCGGGAATTGTCCGGATACCCCCCCCCCCGGGAGTTTGTTAAGTTGAAATTTTTATCTTAAACACACTTCAGATGGTGAAAAAAACATGAAATTCTGCACATATACGACATGGGTAAATGCTATTAGCGAGGTTAGGCAAGGAGCTATTTATGACCTTGGACGCGTATAAGTAGTTAGCTAGCTAAGAAAAATCAGCCACTTTTTTTACTTTTGATATAGAGTTGCAGCAAAGATGCCGAAATGGCATCCTCGGCTAAAATTGATCTTCGTCGCTGGACTTTTTTACTATATTCCTCGGCGAAGAAAACTGTCGAAACTTTGTTTTAGTAAATACGAAAAAGGAAATGTAAATAAAAAATTTGCGAAATTTGATTGGTTCTTTTTCTCAACTGCCGAAATTCAAACTGACTGGTAAGACCATGCTACTTTATCATCAGAATCATAAAAAAGAAGTACCATGGTCTCCATGCTAGTAGTCAGCCTGTTCATAGATTTTTGTTTATAAGTTTTGCTTAGACGAATTATGTACAGGTCGACTCATACGCGTCTAAGGTCATAAATAGCTCCTTGCGTAACCTCGCTATTATGAACTTTTTTGAACAACGTTTTAGCTAAAAAAAATTAAAACTAACTTCATTTTGAACATATTCTGCGAAGTATTCTGCAGAGCAATGCCTCTTCTAAGAGATTTTGAAGTATATTTTCACACCTTTACATATGTGACCTTGTTGACTAAGCTCCTCAGAATATGGCAAAATTGAAACTTTGAAGTCCTGAGAAGTACATAGACAATATACTAAGGGTATAAATATCAGTTCATGAGGAGGGTAAAATGTGTAAAAATGAGATTTTAAAATCAATTAGATCAAATTTTAAACTCCTCCAAAACTTATTACTATTATATTATTTTATTTCGAAAAGCAGGTCGGGTACTATTATAAAAAATTATACATGATATATACAATTCTATATATATTGGTGCAGTGTGAAAAACACTGATGTGGTCCTACAGACTAAAAACCAAAAAGTAAAAACATGGAAGTATTGTAGATAAGTTGTGGTAAGGTAATTCTAGCTCTTAAGATATGGTGAATTCGGAAGAGAAACTCTGCAAAATTGGGAGTTGAATTCCCTGGTAATAGAAATAGGGATAAACCCAGTAAATCCTGTGATTACCAGGGTTAGCTTAGGAATTAAAAATTTAAACTAAAAGCTAGCAATATGCTAATAAAAAAATAAAATTTTAAAACCTTAAATGAGAGTAAATCTGCACGAATTGAGTGAAAATGTCTTACAAACTAGGAAAGCTAGGAGTGTAAGATTGGTTAGAATGTAAAGGATGAAATTTTAACTTGATTAGACTTGAATTAAATGTATGGAGGGCTTAAAATATAATGGCTCAAATATTAGTAATATATATAATCTTTATAAAGTAGTGCCTGGCCAGTCATGTTAAATTTTTAACTTTGTCTAAACAGTCAGATTAAACAGACAAATCTTGGAAATCAGATAGCACATACCCATCAGCTTATATACGTGAGAAAGTGAGAAATGACTTAAAATAGTGGAAACGAAAAAAAGATACGACAAGGTAATTTCTGAAATTAGTTTTGCTTTCCAAGGGTAAATTGTGCATACCAACTCTGACCAACTTATAGAAAATTTTGTGCAGATTCAAAAAAAGGAAAAAGTTGCCTAAAGAATATTTCTCTATCAAAAGTTATAAACTTCAAAATTTGAAGTTATCCTGGTATCCTCCCACTAGTACTTGTCAGTGAATGTGTTTTGAACATGATTGGCATACTTTCTTCTTGACATGAATATATTGAATAATGAAATAATTATAAACAAAAAAATGTTTTGGATAGGACCCTAAACCATCCTTTTCTTTTAAACAAATTTAATGACTGAATGAGAATTCAAATAGTAAAACCATTATCTCCAAGGTGCTCTAATAATGTAATATAAATATCTAAACCTGAAAACGCATCAGATGGTCGGAGTATATTTCCTATTTGGCAATAACACTCAAGTAAGTCATGAAGATCTTTATTTTTTGAAACCGGACAGTGGTCTATTCCAATCACATCTCTTGCAACGGTAATACGAAAGCATCCAACGGGGACCTTCTTTGAAATATCTGTTTCCCAGACATAGCCTTCCTGGAAAGCTTGATCTGTAGGCCGAAAGTTTCAAAAATCTTATTCCTAGAAATGAAGATCTGTTTCTCCGCAAAACCTAAATTTTTAATCTCAAAGTATCTTTCCTAGAAAATTTGATATGTTTCCACAATTTTCAGAATTAAAATTTTGATCTGTTTTCCCAAATAGGATATCTGTTCCCCTCTCCTGGAAATTTTTATCTGTTTCCCTTGCTTTTTGTGATTGATATCTGTTTCCCCCCAGAGAAATCAATCTGTTTCCAATGTAAATTATATTATATCATCTTTTCGGAAACAGATATCTACTGTTTCCCAATTTATTATGTCCATCTCCTAGAAATATTGATCTGTTTCTCTCTGACGACGTCATCAGCTGGAGCGGGGAAACAGATAGTTTTAAGGAAAAGGTCTCTCCTAGAAAATCTAATCTGTTTCCCCATTTTTTCAAAAAAAGCTCTCTCCTGGAAAAGGGAAACAGATATTTCGGGGAAATGGGCTCGTTGGCTGCTTCTGGTAATATTGTCGTCTGAAGGTACAAATCCTTGGTTTTCAGAGCCAATCCCCTGAGGCATTACATACAAAATGTCTGGTTTACCACCTGGTGCTGCAGCAGATTGTCGAACATTTCTCGAATTCCAAACACGTCCAAATTCATTTAATTCACTCTGTATTATTGGAATAAAAACAAACAATAATGTTTCAATATGAGTTTCCAAGAATGATTTGTAAAGCCTTTCTTTTTCCATTTCCTCAAAAAAAGCTATCCACCAACAAAGTCGATATTTCTTTAATCGCGACCAAAAAGCTTCGATTCGTTGATTTCGAGTTGAGGTTGCATACAAAAAACTATTAATATCATTGGTGAAAAATACTTTTAAATCTTGAATGTATATGTTTTCAGTTCCTCTATAAAACCGAACCACTTTTGGCGTAATCTTTTTATTGTTAACAAAGTCCAGATAAAAATTGGCAATAACAAGAGGATCATTGTTGGTTGTTGATACTTTCAACCATAGCAACTTCCTGCTGAACCCATCCACTGCTCCATGTATACAAAATCCCCACTTTTTCAATTTATCATTTCCGTCCACATGCCAAATATCGTTTGGTCCTATAGTTTGGTACATTCTTCTCCTAATCACATTTCTGGATCTTTCTTGGACTCCTTCGGGATCCAAAATCCTCAGTAAGCGGCGGACTTTTTCCTTTGCAACTAACACATTGTATTTCAAATTAATGAACTCAGTCATTTGCCGATATCCAACACGGGAATTTGACGTTTGCAACTCGTTCAAGATGATACTTCTCAAATCTTCCATTGATATATAGTTATACCTCCGAATTCCATTTTGTTGACGTATGTATTTCAACTGTCTTGGTGTTAAATTTTTTTGATGGTGAACATTGATTAGTTTACAAATTTCATCGTTTGTGAGAGTTTTTAAACTGGAATAATATTTTACTAGATCAACAGTTGATATAGTCTGTGCAAATCTTTCTTGTACCACAGTCTCCATCGTCTCGTCAAGTATGGCATATATATAACCATATAAAAAGAAGCAGTGAATGACTGAAAAATGAAAGTGAAAGTGAAACTGCACTGTGGGAGTCTACCATTTTTAAAATCCGTTTATTGTAGGCGGCCGCCTATCTTAACTTAGGCGGCCGCCTATGAAACGATGTTAAAAATACAGACCAGATCAGTCCGTAAAATCGGTAAGATAGGCGGCCGTCTATGTTGAGATAGGCGGCCGCCCAAATTAAGTTAGGCGGCCGCCCAAGTTAAGATAAGCGGCCGCCTACAATAAACGGATTTTAAAAATGGTAGACTCCCACAGTGCAGTTTCACTTTCACTTTCATTTTTCAGTCATTCACTGCTTCTTTTTATATGGTTATATATATGCCATACTTGACGAGACGATGGAGACTGTGGTACAAGAAAGATTTGCACAGACTATATCAACTGTTGATCTAGTAAAATATTATTCCAGTTATCTTGACTTGGGCGGCCGCCTATCTAAGATAAGGGGTAGGGTTGCCCATATCAGCCACGGTAAGGCTCGCCATTTTCATTCAACTAAAAGATTCATTAATGATTTGTATGCTATCAATGACGGTAACCTGTTTCAGTCTGTGTCTATATATTAATAGCGGTGCTTTGTGTGCACTGACCTTTATATACCCTGGACCAAGCTTCTCAATCCCAGCCAAGCAAAATCTTTGATCGGAGTTTTTTTGAAATTGGTACCCTAATGTCGGCACTACTCGATAGCGGTGTAAATGCATCGAGAGCGCTAAGTCTACTTTTCCTCAAATTCTTTTGATGATGTAGCCGCGTTAGACGTTAATTTTCAGCATTGCAATGGCTTCTCCTTGGGTACCAATTCTAGAAAAACTCCAATCAAAGATGGCAGATATTGCTTGGTCCAGGGTTATATAAAGGTCAGTGTTTGTGTGTCTGTGTGTCACCACTTTCGTTTTCGCTTTGTTTGTGTTTTAGAATCATGGCTTTTAGTCTCTTGCTTCACAAATTTGTTCTATTGGATTCGCGCCACTTGCAAAAGATTTTGCAAGCAATGTTTTGTTCTCGATAAGTTTGTTTTGATTGACGGATCGGATAGAGCCTGGTTTAGACTTTATTCAGCCTTTGTTTTGAAATTTAAGGCCCATCTACATTTCGTAATTTTAATTTTTGCCCAGCTTATCTATCCAGATGAGCTGGAACTCAAAATTGAGCACTCTGGTAATCATGCTTCTTTTTTAAACCTGGATATTACCATCAAAGACGGGATTTTTATTTATAAGTTGTTTGATAAACGGGATGCATTTCCTTTTTCTATGGGGCTCCCCCAGGGGCTGGCGTGACGCGTGAATGACCCTTTTTTCTGTCGTGAATACGTGAATTGGACTTTTTCAACGCGTGAATACGTGAATTGAGATATCCGCATGAACGTGAAAATTTACCAGCGTGAATTCGTGAATCGAGATTTTGAGCGTGAACGTGAGAAGCAAATTATTGTCTAAAACAAAACTGAATAAACCATATAAACCTAAATATGTAAAATTTTCTTCCTCGCTTCGCTCGCATAATCCTTGATATCATATTGACCTATTGCCATTGTAAAGTTATTCAAAATAATCAAAAATTGAAACAAAAACAAATATTTTTTCCTTATATTTTCTTATTTTGTGATGCAAATATTGCATCCAGCGAAAGTGTTTTGAGCCAAAACAAAAAAGTCTAAATGAGAAAATTTTCTTCGTCGGCGCTAATGATGGTCGTCTTTCTGTAATCGCTTATATTGTTACTAAATGCAGTACACAAAATGATACCTCATGAACTTGGAGACAGTAGTGAAGGGTATTTGATTCTTCGATAATTTACAAAAGTAGGTAGATAGTTCTGAAAAATTTTATATGATTGCATCATCGAACATTCAGAAAAAAACTCTTGTGACGCCGCACCGTGTAAGGCAGGTACGTCACTCGCCGTACCAGATTTGTACCAGTAAATGGTCAGTGTTGAAAATAATCAAAGATTCTGAATGAATTGTTTGACTAAACAAGGCATATTAGGGTAACAATAGTGTGTTAAGGCCGTTTTCTCAGCAATGAAAGAGTGAAAGTTGTCAAAAAATTTTCGCGCTCGCTTCGCTCGCTTTTTCCTTCCACAGCTTTTATTCCATGAGTCAAGGGGTCAAACTTTGGAATTTGCGTCCTCTGGTTGTACCACCTCTTTGAAGCTCGCGACTTTCCAGACCATGAATTTGGGCCAAACCTCGATTTAAATTTATTCTCAAAATAAAATATATTTAGGGCTTGCGACGAAGAAAACTCGGGGGGGAAACCTTAAAGCTAAGGCTTAACTTTGCACTTACCTCCCTTAAAAAGCAAATTCAGGCAAAGTTTATACCATCGTACGCCAGAGAGATAGTTTTTTGTAACTTGATAGACGTGATAGACAGACCTTAAACATTGCCCTATGAAAGCTCCAACAATTGTAAGAGGTCTTAAAAGGTCGACGCTGTCGAGAATAAGGTCAAAAAACTGCAGAAAACTTTATGTTGGCCATAAAAAGGTCAAATTTAGCCCAATAAGGTCACAATCGTTTAAAAAGAATTAAAAGCAAAATCAGCGCGTGAACGTGAAAATGGTTTTTTTCGCGCGTGAATACGTGAATTGGCAAAAAATTTTGCGTGAATACGTGAATTGAGGGTCGACTGGGGGGGCCTCTTCTATAGTTCGAATGCCACATAAAGATAGCAACTTGCCAGAATCGATTTTTTATTCTTCTTTTGTTGGTGAACTTCTCAGGATTGCTCGTTCTACGCTACTTTTTGAGGACTTGAAAGTTAAAGCCAAAGTTTTTATACAAAGAATACGATGTCAAGGTGCTAAAAACACAAAGTTAGATCGCAGTCTTCGACGGGGGATCAGGTCCAGTTAGCGTGGTACACGGGTACAAATTATACTTGTGAAAGCTACAACTATACTTTGTACCCGAAACTATTTTACTGACCAGATCGAATTCACTAGTATACTTTGTACCCATTACAAGTATAACTTAACACCCGCGATCAACTAAAATTTGTACCCTGATCAAATATACTTTACACCCGCGATCAAATATACTTTACACCCGCGATCAAGTATACTTTGCACCCGCGAGCAAGTATACTTTGCACCCACGAGCAAGTATACTCTGTACCCGCGAGCAAGTATACTTTGTACCCTGATCAAATATACTTTACACCCGCGAGCAAGTATACTTTGTACCCTGATCAAGTATACTTCGTACCCATCACTAGTATACTTTGTACCCCTATCAAGTATACTTTATACCCTGATCAAATATACTTTACACCCGCGATCAAAAATACTTTACACCCGCGATCAAATGTACTTTGTACCCATGATCAAATATACTTTGTACCCATCACTAGTATACTTTGTACCCCTATCAAGTATACTTTGTACCCTGATCAAGTTTACTTTACACCCGCGATCAAGAATACTTTGCACCCATGATCAAGTATACTTTGTCAAACGCCTAATGATGCCATCGTGCTGGCATTAGCTCCCATTTGAAATGTCATTTTGAGCCAAGGAATTCCCTTTTGGCATTTCAAGTCAAACAAATTTTTTTTGATTTTTTTATGTGTGCACGTTTTTTATTCAGTCTTTCCTATATATTGTAAAATTTGCAAGATTTGCCGTAGCCTTACAGCAAAAAGGTTTCAGTCATAATGAGTGCATTTTTTGAGAGATTTCATAGCTATTTATTGTTTAATCTGTCAAAATTGAACTTGAGGGAATCAACTTTTCATCAATGACTCTAAATAAAATGTTAATTTTTCGAAATACCATGGCAGAAAATACAATGGAAAAACTATTAAAATCGAATCCTTTTTAAGAATGCAAAATGCTTAACGTGTTTAATTTTATACAAGTGGCTAAAATATTTGCAGTTCAATTTAACCTTGATTTCAGGAATAATACGAATGAAAAATTGAATTTTCATATCACTATATCACATTTTTATATCTTTTGAAATGATCTAAATACATGGGTGCTTTTTCACTACGCTAGATAGATAAGTGGTCCTCATTAACGGTCCTTTTCATAAATTTCTAAGGGTTGTAAAAAATATAATTTAATTTACAGTAATATATTTCTCAGGTCTATCGACCTCTATGAAGTAATCATGCTTAACATTTTACAATTTTACAGTTGTAGGCGCACGATGGGCCTCTTAACCAGTCGTCTTTACAATATTTCATTTTCAGTAACAGGTTTGTTATAGATCTTCTTAAAGTAGAGTTTTGTCCGAGGACTTCCTCTAACCTTATATATCCAGTTGCCATCCTTTTGTAATTCTGTTTTCTCCTTTGCCTTCCTATGCCACTCTTTGATGGTTTCGCGTTCTTTCTTCGAAAAATCGTCGGATACTCTAAATTCGTCTTTCTCTAATTTGTGGACTGATGCCAGAATATGACGTTTCTCTTCTTCGTTCTTTAGCACGACTTTCAAGGGTCGCCATCTTTTTGTTTTGAACATTTCGTCCTTCCGAGCTCCTATTCTTTCTGCGCTGACGATGTTTACCTTTAATCCCATTTGGTTTTGTACAACTTCTTCAACATAATCCTTATCACCTACACATTGTTCTTCTAGGTCTTCATCTTTGTTCTCTCCGAGGTTGTGAACAATGATATTGTACTTTGTTAAGTTTAACCATCGTTCTTCTTCTTTCTCTTCTTTGATGATATTCTTGATCTTTACCTCTTGTTTCTTTAGCTCATCTTTAGTAATGCTAGCGTATGTCTGTTGTTGCTTTGATTCTATATCGTGGTCTTTTTTCTTTAGCTCATCTTTAGCGATGCTAGCGTATGTCTGCTGTTGTTTGGATCCTTTAACGACATCATCTTTGTTTACAAGATCGTCGATCTTCTTCTCCAGTCTATCCAGTCTAGCGAAAACACATTGCTCATCTTGATCTTTCTCTTTACCTCCAGTATTTGTTGCCTTGTTATTGGTCGTTCTTTGTTTACTTGTTTTGAACTTCTCTAATAATATTGGCGTGACTGTGATGCATTTCGCACATTCGAATCTCCTTGCTTTGTACTGAAGGCAAATCTGTACTTGGTAGGCTGGAAGCTCCGAACAGGCATAATGAACAAATCTCTGACACTTCCTACACTGCAAGACATCGTTATCCCGTATTATTTCATTTATAAAGCATTCATTTGGGGTGCAGGATCCATATTTTGATGAAATTTCCGTGTTAAGATTTTCAGAAGTTTTCGCCATTTTGTTGCATTGTCAAGAGCACAACCGCACAGATTTTATTTGACGTCAATTGATGATCAAGATGCTCATATACAATGAAGATTCATATACAATGAAGATTCGTGCTTAACATCAGATTTTGATCGCTTCATATCAGCATTCCAGATTTAACGTCGAAAATTGGTCATTAAACTCTTTGTCCTCCAAGAGAGGGGTAGACCTCTCTTGGCTTAATGACCAATTAAGCGAAAAAGACAGCATAAATAAACTGGTTGCCATAAAAGCAGCAGAATGTGCAGTGAGATTCTTTTGTAGAAGATTGGTCATATGTGAAAAGTGTTTTCTTTCCCGATAGAGTTGAAGAGCAAACTTTCATATGTATGAATTTGATACAAAAGATGAGGAATCTTGTCACAGAAAATGTTCATTAGAAGGCTGTAATTCTAAGGGGGTGGTTACACGTAGTCGGGGTGAAATTCACCCCGGGGTGAAATAAAAAAATATTTCACCCCGGGGTGAAATTCGCTCCGGTCTATAAAGAAAACACTGTTTCTGTATACACGTATTTAGGCGGGGTGAAATCGTTTTTAGGCGGGTTGAACTCACCCCGGGGTTGATTTCACCCCGGTCCTGAGGACCGGAGTGAAAATCTTTTTGAGGATTTTTTTTGCAAATTTTTGCAGATTTTTACATGTATACACAATTTCTTTTTCACCCCGGGTTGAATCTAAAAGTTATGCACGATTAAAGTCTGTTCACGATAAGTGAAAAGAGTGCACTTTTTTCTTTTACCTATATATAGTTTTTGAAGGAATTCTTCAATCTTTACAAATTTGGTATTATTGGAAAGATATTAGTGAGTGGAAAAAATTTAAAATAAAAAAATCTTTAAAAAAATTCTAAAAATGAAGATGAAAATGAAAAAGAGAAAAATGAAGATCTTGTAGAAATGTGCTGTAACTATCATTTTCACTGAAGTGAATCCTTGATCATCGAACGTCATCACTGTGAAAAATTTTCTCAAAAATAATCATTCAGTCAAAAGATTCAAACAAAGTTATAAGCTGAATGATGTCTAAAAACGTTGTTTTCTGCTGTTTTCTGCTGTTTTTTTAGGTCACTTATTAACTTTGCATCATAACTTTATATTGAATAAATATTTTAGTGAAATTTCTTCACAGTAATGATCCCCTAAGATCAAACAATCTCTCCAGTATGTTTTCATAGGTTAAGGATTTGTCCTATTTTTCACAAAAAATATATTTTAAAAACTTCTAAAAAGATCAAGGAAGTATTCGAGTACAACTTGTACTGGAAGCACGCTCTCGAATATCAGAAGAAAACAATATAATCAAACATGTGCGTGTTTATAGTTCATTTGTAATTTGCAACCATAGCTTGTAAAAAGCAGTCCCCGAAAGAATCTTCTGCAATTTCCCCATAGAAACGGAGATTGTACTCGGCCAAGTACCCTCCCGCTTTATTGCAGCGGATTCCATTTTTCTGACAAATCCATCTTTTGGCATGCTGTTCAGCTAGTTGACTGTTGCCTTGGTATAAATCAACAGTATTGGATACCGCAATATTCGGTTGAATATTAAAATTTGTCTCACTGAAGACCATACTCCCTTGAACAATGGGTAGTACCCATGCTCTATCAGTATTTGAGTATCGGTCATCTTTATTGTGGGGAAGATATCCCGTGCGTTTGTTTGGTTGCGTTCACAGGAAAAAGTCATCAGATCACACGGGTGGGAAAACTTAAATTCCAACGCCGTAATTTTCAAAAATAAATTTTTGCGTTTGATTTTATAAACTGATAAGGTGTGATTGTTTTGGCAGTGTGATTTCCCATGTCACACTGCGGAACTTTTCAAATAGTTATTTTTAATATTTAAATTCGGCGTGTGAAATCCAATTTAACACTTTTAAACTTCACTGAGAAGGCTTTATCAAAATGACACGTGTTAATTCTAATTTCCGCAGGCAAATAAAACTTTTCAGTATGTTGTACACCATAAATTTTCGGCGTGTGAAATCCAATTAAACACTTTGTCAAAAACTGGCAACTATAGTCCAAGAAGTATAAAACTTACACTACAAAACTCTAAAAACGTAGAAGGACAAGATAGAAACAAGCAATCGCAGTCATTAGTTCCCACGGGTCAAATTAACACGGTGGGAAGGTACAATTCCCACCCTTGTGCTACGCATGCGTAAAGAAAACCACAAGTGAAAATTGGGCCAAAACTGTTCAAATTGCATTCAAATTATAACATTATAAGGGTGTATTCGATCAGTGTGTAACACAACGCTAAAGGTGAGGCGTCCCGCAAGGGCGGCCTCGTTCGTTCGCAATGGACTTGCGTCGCAAGGGCTCAGTGGATCGGTGAGACGGGTTTGAGGCACAGATATCTAAGCCCGAAGGGCTAGATAGGCAACTCTAAGCTTTCTCCAGCAAAAAAAAGTGAAGCAAAAATGTGACTTTTTAAATTTCGTGCCGATGGATAGGATCTAGCATTTTAATTGTTTTCGGAGCGCCAGATCAAAAAACGTAGGCGGCAAACGCTATTTCACATCTCTGAAACCGGTGAAATTGCATATTTTAGTCACGTGACTCTGGTAGGAAATCCTTCCAAAGATGAGCTTCACTTTTCGATAAAAGCCGCAAATCTAGCCCTTCAGGCTTTACAGATATCTGTGGTTTGAGGTCATTAAATTGGCTCTCTAGTGCAGCTCCACTGTTGTGACAAAAGTGCCGGGATTCTCAAAGTAGCGCAAGTACATGACAGAACGAATGGGAGCTATCGAGCCAATGCTCACGAATGATCGAATACATTTAACAATTTATCAAATACAAATCAAAGCCATTTTCCACAAACTTGGTGGGGAATCAAAATTTCTGCGTGTGGTTTTCGATAAGATAAGCGAGTGTAAAATGCTAAATCTGACGTGGGATTTTCAATTTAACACGCGAAGAGAGAGGGCCTGAAGTATGAAATTCGACGTGGGATTTTCGATTTAACACGTGTATTGTTCGATTCAGCACACAATGTTCAGCACACGCGTGTGATCCTGCGTTAACCACGTCGGAAATTCAATTATACACGTGTGATTTTGAGGGGTGTGATTTTGCGTTTCCCACCGGCGTAAAAACGAACCGATTCCCACGCGTGGGATAGCAGTGTGAAATGTATACTTTCACACCGTGTGATTTTCACTTTCACACCGGTGTGATTTGATGACTTTTTCCTGTGGTTAGTATCAAAATATCGTGGTTTTCATTCTTCTGGCATTTCTTTAGAGTTGAAACTTTCACATGAATTCCAGGGCCTCCGTTGATTGGAAGATGTCTCACCAAATACGCTTGGCATTGTTCTCTCAAATGCTTTACATGATCACCCGTTACCAACTCTGTTTACAGGGTTTGAGCAGCAATCGCCTACAGATAGTATCTGATATTGAATACAGTTCGCCCATAGGAAATAGAAATGGAGTAGTAAAAAGAATTTCATATAATAGTAGGGGGCAAGCCTGGAGTTCCGTGACATATTTTTAGGACCTAGCCATTTTTAGTCTATCCCAAAGAACATTGTATTTAACATATTTTTGAGAGGGAGGATGCGGATAAGCCCCAGGAAAGCTTTTTATGACCAAAATAGTGACGCAATAGGCAAAACTGCAAGGGAAAATGAATGAGGGGTAGGAAAACAGCTGAGTTTCAAAAGTCAAAATAAACGAAATTGATTGGTATATTCTGGAAGAGCATGAAATTCTGAGCAAATAAACGCATTACAACTGATCTCTTACTCAACCACACAAAGAAATACAACCATTTTAAAACCAGCGACCTGTCAGCCAGCTCTACAGTACTGTGATTTGACGTCAAATCTTGTCTTGATCGTACTGACGTCGGAATATGTTTTTAACTTCAAACTTTTTTAGTTCAGTTTGAGCTAGAATCTCAGAATGTTTGTTTATGAGTTTGTTTGTTTCTTCGCAAACTTTAGAGCAGTGTAGAGAACGGTATAATTGGTTTACAGAGCTGAAATTAGGGGTAGTTTTTTTAGTTTTTATTAATTTCTTTCACGAGTTTTACCTGGATTTTGTGCTCATTTATAAACGTCATAAAACGTCAAATATTTTTAAAGTACCCAAATAGATTTTTTTTTTCTTTTTAGAAAACGCTGAGTTTGCCGTTGCTGCATGAAGTCATATTTAAATAAGATAAATCACAAATTACATATTTTTTTACGAATAATTGACGTCAAATACTTTTTTCACGTCAAATATTTTTTTGGCTATAATTCCTTGTAGCCTCAGTTCAAATTTTTCTAACAGGTATCACGTTAATCCACATCAAAATGCGCTTCTAAAAAACTATATTTGATATTTCTTAAGTGAGTGGAACTGGTCCACTTTGCTTTTGGATATGCCGTAACTAGCCTGAGGAGGCTTATCCCTTACCAATGTCTCTGGGTGTCCAAAGTTTACCTTTTTACCTTGCCTTGCCTTATCCCGAGTACCCATCACCCACCCTGGGTTTACAATCGGGCCTTCTCTTATTGACAGCACCTTTCACCCTGGGTTTGCAATCGACCTTCTCGCATCCTGAGTGCCCATTTCATTGCCCTGTTTTAAAAAGTGTTTACAATCTGGCTGACCTTTCCTTATCATCAACAAGGGTTTATAGTTAGGCGTTTCCTAACCCAAGTAATCCCTACCCTGAGGTTAAGTTTTCAAAAAATATTTTAACCTCTGAAGACAAATAATAGAAATTTTATCGCGCTTGTGTCAATCTAATCACTGTACAAAAAATCAAAGATGAAGAGCAAATATTACCATATTTAATGTCTAACAGACCGTATCAGTATGCAGTTTACTATTTACGAATTCCCCAGAGACCTCCAAGTGTAATTGAAATGAGTTTATTTCGAAAGAAATCTTTTATATGATCCCCAAATGTATAACAGTAATTATTAAACTTTTAATTATGTAAATGTCACTTTAATTGAATCGAAATACTAGACAGACTTTATGTTATGGTTCTCTATCACTGACTCTTTTTACAAAGCATTGATGACTTTTTGCAAGTTGTGTTTTCAACGGCTGCGTTTAGACCAACTGGTATTTGTAATTTGGCATTTGCTCATGAGGGATTCGATTTTAATAGCTTTTCCATTGTATTTTCTGTCATGGCATTTAAGGAATCGTCTTTTAGGGTCATTACTGAAAAGGTGATTCCCTCAAGTTCAATTTTGACAGATCAAACAATGAAAAGCATGGAATTTCTCAAAAACTGCAGTCATTAAGATTGAAACTTTTTGCCGTAGGGTTAGGCTATGGCAAATCTTGCAAATTTTACAATCTATAGAAAGAACTGAATAAAAAACGTGCAAATCAAGAATGTCATTTTTCTCTTTGTTTTGGTTCCTTTGTTTGATTTGAAATGCCAGAAAAGGGGATTCCTTTGTTGCTCAAAATGGCATTTCAAATGCCAACGAAATGCCAACACGCTTGCATCATTAGGCATTTGACAAACCGAACAATTACACGGAACAATAGAATTCAAAAGAATACTGCAAGCAATTACAAATGCCAGGCTGGTCTAAACGCAGCCAACGACGGGAATAAAAATATCAACTTTGAACCTCATGCAAGATCTTGGATGGTCGTCATGGTTACTTTTGTCTACGTTGATTGCGCGCTGAATAGAATCTCGATTCGTCGGCACAGCGTCAATATATGATTTTGACCAGTGCTATTCACGGTAAGTAATCCCACCGTAATCAGTCGCTAATACCAAGTACTTAATTATCACCTTGGGTTTACAATTGAGCCTTCGCTACCCAAAGTATCCATTTCTCTGGGTTTACAAATTCGCTAAGTTCACAACGGAGCCTTCCCTTCTCGTGGGATTTATAATTGAGCTTTTCTCAATCCGGAGTCCATTACCCGAGGACGTATAATTCTAACTTTACAATTAAAGGCATTCCCGTATCCCGAGTACTCATCACCCTGGATTAATAATTGAATTTCCTCTATTCTTGAATGTCCATCGCTCTGTTTAAAAAAGTTTTTACATTTGGGCCTTCCACTTTCAAACCTATACAGAAGTTGAGCCGAGTGCTTTAGCACGCTACAGTGGACAAAATTGATCTGAGATGTAAAATAGGACCATTTTGAACCACATCAGGGGGTCAAAATCGAAATTTTCTTCGTCGGCACAAATAATGGCTACACCCCCTTAGTCGCTGTATTTTTTGCCCCTCAAACGTCGGAATCAAGACCCGGACCTCACTTAAGCACATTATGAATGGGTATGGCTGGGCGAGGATTGGTTTGACTACTACCTTAAGGGAACTAATTTTTGCGGGAACTAAATTTTGTCAATGCTTAGGGTTGAAGAAATTGAAGTGTTGGTTTAGAGTCACCTGTATAAAGATATAAATTAGGTGACTAATTCTCTTGGTGGTGAGTGACTCAAAACTTTCAGTTGTAATAGCTACGGAACTTTGTGTTTGGGTCTCAAGCAGACTTGTAGGGAGTACCATGGTGAACTTGTAGGGGGCACCAAGTGGACTTGTAGGGTTTACCTAATGGACGTGTGTTCAGGAACCAAAAAAATGACGTTAAGTTTTACCTCATTGCACCAAAAGACAAGGGCGTGCGCAAAAAGGGTCGATAGGATATTCAAAAGCATAGCGGTCGGCTAATAGTACACCATAAATTGGTTAAAAACTTATCTCTTCGAATTTTATTTTTTCATAAACATTTTAATGAAAGTTTAAAAATTCGCAATTAAAGACCAGAGACATGAAATGAAATCTTAAACAATGTTTCGTCCGTAAGTCTGGCTAATAGCATATGCGGTTCAATACTTGATCGGGGTACAAAGTATATTAGTGATGGGTACAAAGTATAATTTTATCATGGGTACAAAGTATACTTGATCGGGGTACAAAGTATATTAGTGATGGGTACAAAGTATATTTGATCAGGGTACAAAGTATATTTGATCATGGGTACAAAGTATACTTGATCGCGGGTGTAAAGTATACTTGATCGCGGGTGTAAAGTATATTTGATCAGGGTACAAAGTATACTTGCTTACGGGTGCAAAGTATACTTGATCGCGGGTGTAAAGTATATTTGATCATGGGTACAAAGTATATTTGATCATGGGTACAAAGTATACTTAATCGCGGGTGTAAAGTATACTTGATCGCGGGTGTAAAGTATATTTGATCAGGGTACAAAGTATACTTGCTCGCGGGTACCAAGTATACTTGCTCGCGGGTGCAAAGTATACTTGATCGCGGGTGTAAAGTATATTTGATCAGGGTACAAATTTTAGTTGATCGCGGGTGTTAAGTTATACTTGTAATGGGTACAAAGTATACTAGTGAATTCGATCTGGTCAGTAAAATAGTTTCGGGTACAAAGTATAGTTGAAGCTTTCACAAGTATAGTTTGTACCCGTGTACCACGCTAACCGGACCTGATCCTCGACGGGTTATAGTTCGTCATTTTTCAGAATTTTCAAGATTTCAACTCTCTCAAGATTCACTCGTTCACCAGCTCTTGCGGTGAGCGGTCACGGACGGGTGTACGGGGCTTCGAACCGGGTTCTAGTCCGACTTTTTAAATTCTCATTCTCATTTCGACAAACTCTGGCTTCGCGATTGTATAGTGGAAGCGTGGAAGGCAGGAGTACCTGCTAACGAGGCGATGATCATTTTCGAAATGAACAAAGAAGCGAAAATAGTGGTGGACACGCCACACGGGAGAGCAGCAGAGATAACAACCAAGGAGATTGTACGTCAGGGAACAATTTGGGGGCCAACATTATGTGCAGTATCCACAGAGAAGGTGAACAAAGTCGGCGAAAAAGTGAGTACCTTATATTCAAATTTAAATGTAGAGTCACTCACCTATGTAGATGATATTTGTGGAGCAGGAGGCAGAGAAACCGTCTC
Organism: Clytia hemisphaerica; assembly: GCF_902728285.1. Lineage (NCBI taxonomy): Eukaryota > Metazoa > Cnidaria > Hydrozoa > Leptothecata > Clytiidae > Clytia > Clytia hemisphaerica. Next base: position 2,319,826 of record NW_027103551.1, read on the forward strand.
CAAAACCATTGATAACTGTGCGAGGATGGAGGAAAAGAAGAGAATGACCTTTAATGAAACTAAAAGTAACTATCAAATTTTAGAATTTGGCGAAAAAAGAGATCGAGTAGAAATTAAGAAAAGGGTTAAAAAAGGCCCTATTATCAAAACCAATAAATATAAGTACCTAGGAGATTACGTCAACAGCAAAGGTACATATAAAGATACGTTCCAAAACAAGGAGAAAAAGATATACGGAATTACGAAGGCAATTATAAAAGATGCAGATTGCACTGGAGAAAGTTACGGAAAAGTAGTTAACAAGCTGTACTTAACGAAGGCACTTCCATACGTGACGTCGAACATGGAAACTTGGAGTGCGATTTCAAAAAGTGAAATGGTGAATTAAGCATTTGGCCTATAAGACACTACATAAATTACAAAAAACTTCTACTGTTACACAACCTAATCAATGAGAGAGAGAGTGAACCATCCTAGATCCTAAATTAAATATTAAATAAAATATCTCTAGGAAATTACTACGCGTAATAAAGCAAAACAATATAGCACTAAAAAATAGACATTATGTAAAACTATTAATCATTCTACGCCATTCACAACGATCTTGCGCCAAAACAAACCAATTATCTTTACTGATATTAGCACGACGAAGTGCTTTATACATTCCACGCCCAAAAGTAAATTCAGGTGCGCCCCTTGGTCTACGATTTTTGACCCACGAAGATAACAATTTCCTCGGCATTCTTTCAAAAGACATTCTAGACACGTGGCCGAGCCACGACAATTGCCTTTTTGTAATATAAACATCAATCGAATGGATATTTAAATTTTCAAGCAACTCATTACTACTTATCCGGTGTAAATAAACGTGTCGACGATTTATTCGGTGCATTGAACGAGCACATCTATGATGAAATGTTCGTAATTGATTATAAAGATTTTCCGTTAAACACCAAGATTCTGCACCATACAGAAGAATGGGAAGGATGAGGATACAATAGGCAGCACCTTTGGCTTCATACGTTATCGATGGGTTTGAGAATAAAGAACTACGTAATGCACCAAAGGCATTACCTGCTTTTTTGATTCGACAACATACATCTTCGCTATCTTTACAGTCGCGGGTAATCATGGTGCCGAGGTAACAGAACTTTTCAACTACAGGGAAGAAATAACTTCCACCAAAATTGATATTTGAAAGATCAGTATCATCAAAAGTGGCAGCGTTTCGGTAAGATTTCTCAGGAGCGGATACGAATAGAACTTCCGTTTTCGCAGGTTTGTCTGGATGTTCTAGGTCACCTTTATGGATTTCCATACCGAAAAGATCGAAATGTTCAATAAGTAGCGGTGAGTACTCAGCCAAAATCTCGCGAGATTCGAAAAGTACTGCAGTGTCGTCTGCATATTCGGAGTCTTCGACTGGGAATTCGGAACCTTTGACTGGGAATTCGGAACCTTTGGCATTGTAACGACGACCCGTCATCTGGAAATCATATTTTGTGTGGAAAAGACAGAGTGGTCGGTTCGTTTTCTTTCTCCAGGTGATCATGATTGCAGCGATGAAGATGGTGAACAGGGCCGGTCCTAATATGTCTCCTTGTTTGACGCCTATTGTGCATTTCAGCGTGTGGGACACTTCGTCGACTACGAATTTCACTTGGAAGGATGAATGAAGTGATTTGAGCAGCGAAACGAGCTTCTTTGGCGTACCGAATTTCTCAAGGACCATCCATAAAAGTTGACGAGGGACCCTATCAAAGGCTTTGACAAGGTCTAGAAACAGTATCCAAGTCTCTTGATTATGCTCTCTGCGTTTCTTTATTGCCAGCTTGACAGAAAACACCGCATCTACGCAACCCCTATCTTTTCGAAAACCGCATTGAGTTTCATGATCTAGGCTCTCGATAAGTGGTTGAAGTCGACTGTGAATCAGGATAGCAATTACTTTATAAGAGGATTCTAAGAGCATAATGCCTCGATAGTTCCCGGGCTTTCTTAAATCCCCCTTTTTAGGTAATATCCTGAGGAGACCAGTGTTCCAGTCGGTAGGGCAAATTTCGTTCACCCATATATCAACGATAATATCTTTAAGTAGATTAAAACATACGTTGTCCTCAAGTAGAGTTTTGAACATTTGAGGTGTAAGAGACGAATCTCCCGGTGCTTTGTTCTTGAGGCGACCGATGGCTTTACGTATCTCATTGTCATCTGGGATATAATCAATATTCGGAAAAATCGGTCGTTGTTCTAATAGGTCTAACACAGATGGATCGAGAGTAGCTGGTCTGTCGTAGAGATTCTCAAAATGGTCACGGAACACATTAGCATTTTCTTCAGGGCTGGTACATCTGTCACCGTTCGGTTTCATCATCATCGTTTGCTTGCTTGGGGTAGGTTTTTCCATTCCCCTTTTTAAAAGTTTAATGCTGTCCCAATATGCCTGAGTACCGGTACGAGTAGTGTCTCTTTGATTTACTTTATCATAGACACTTTTAACCCAATTGTTCTTTGCCCTTGAGATGGCAGATTTCAACTGCTTCCGAGCGACACGAAGGTTTTCAGTGGTCCTTCTTGTAACACGATTCATTTTACATAGTATAGCAAGGTTTCTCTTTTCAATCAAATTTGACAATTCAGTTTCATTTTCGGTGAACCAGTCTGGACTAACACGAGCTTTTTGTGGCAATACAGTTGAAGCAGCAGAAGTCATAGCAGTAGTGAGAACTTCGTATTTATCAACAAGCGGATTCGAGTGTTGTATTCCATCATGAACTATTCGATTGAAATCTTTACTAGCATCAATGTCATTCAGTAAAACATTACTATCGAGCTTTCTCAGAGGATTACATTGTCGGGATTTTCTAAAGTTCAACATAATTTTCAATCTACATCGAATCGCAAGGTGATCGCTATCAACTAACGGTTGTCTTACTGATGCATCGGTAAAACGGCAAAAGGTTGATTTTTCGGATATAACATGATCGATTTGATGTGGTAGCTTTGAACGTGGATGAGTCCAAGTTGCATAATTTCGTTTTCGGAAATATGTTGTTATTGCGACAAGGTTCAACGTTTCGAGGAAGGTGAGAAAGCGAACACCGGCTTCATTGCGATGCGGTAAGCCAAATTTTCCGATTGATGGTTTTTCCTCCTCAGGTTTTCTCTCATAGCTAATACCGAGAGATGAGTTACAGTCACATCCTATCAACAAGATATCCTCCTTCGCTTTGTTACGTATACATTGTTCAAGATTATCAAGGAATTCTCTCCAAAAATTGTCTTTTGCAACGCCAATTGGAGCATAAGCAGAGATCAAATAAATGCTAACGTTTTTTCCTCGTGCGTCTTGACAAATTAAACGAACAGCCACAATCCGACTACCAAAGTTATTAAATACTGTTCTACCAGAAGCATTCCATGCTCTCGTTGCTTCTTTGCTCAGAACAATAGCAACACCTTCTTTTCCGCGTCTACTTTTATCAACATTTGCATCAAGACCATGGTGAATGAAAGTACAGTTATCGTGCTCAACAATAGAATGGCCGTTAAGCCATGTCTCTTGAATACATGCAGCAAAGATACGATGTTTATTGATTTGCTTACACAGTTCCTTGGTTTTAACTTTTGACTTCAGTCCTCTGACATTTTGTGAAATTATATCAGTTGTTTTAGTTTTGTTCGCTTTTTGTGGCATTCGGTCTTATTGGCTCGCGACACCAAAGAGTCCGGGAGCTTGAATGTTCTTCTCTGGGGAAAAGTGGCAGACGTAGTCCAGCGATCAAATCCTCCGTTGAGACGAACAGCTCTTCTTTCACCACATTGATTCTTTAAAAAGAATCACCATAACTCCAAATTTGAGTCAAAGTTGTTCTTATAGATATACAACTAAAAAGAAGGTGTGGTGGTGAAAGAAAATCCCCCATCACAACTGGGTGATTGGGGGTGATCCACCACACCAAGCATCAATCAACAACACATGATGTAAAGAGCAACACAACCTAATCAATTCTCCAGATGAAAGGGTAACAGCAAAGATTCTAAAGGCCCAAATAGAGAATCAAATACGAAATTGTTGATACAGTGAACTGAAAGAACGATGTGACCAGTATGAAATCGACACAACGAGCGTGAAAGAGACATCAAAAAACGAGTGGAAAAAAAGAATACGAAATGCCATCACGAAAAGTATTGAAAACGAAGAATGGACGAAACAAAATCCAGAAACAGTAAGGGGTTCGAAAGAAAGAAATACTTAGACGAAACTGACAAAGCCACAATGAGAAACATATTAATAAGTATGAAAGTAAATATGATAGACGTCAAGATGAATTACAAAGGAAAGTACAGAGATATGAAATGCCCGATATGCAAGACAGAGGACGACACCACGGAACATTTATTTGAATGTAATGACTTAAAGGACAAAGTAGGAGAGGAATCAACATCAGTATCGAAAGAAGACATAACGAGCGAAAATGTGGTCAAATTAAAAATGCTAGAAAAATATATTAAAAAAGCTTTGAAAATTAGAGAAATTTATCTCTAGATTTTAAAATAACTACGGCAAATTTTGATTTTTTAATTCTCTTCAAGCCAACTTCGAATTTTTGGTGGATTATCCTTACAACTTTTAGACACGATCTTCGCAATTTAGTATACATCTACTTTTTTCATCTATCTAGATCTGCGTCACTCTACTACCTAGTTTCAAGCTTCGACTTACAATTAGTAAGCTATCTTTCTCACGACAAAGTTTCATTTGAATAGAAATATATATTTATGATATAAACGTAAACGATAGACGCTACTGTGAAGGGTTCTGAACACGGCCGTTAGGTGCGGCCAGTGCGAGGGGCCAGTCACAGATGCGTGAACTCGCAAACGAACAGTTTTTTGTTTTTATAAATAGAAAATTAGTAGTTTACCCACGGACGTGGAGTGGTTCAATTTCAATAAATAAATAAATAAAATTCTTTCCTCACTCTTTCCATCTTATTCTTTGAACTGTGAAATGTGTGTGAGAGGCCACAGGGTTGGATAGTGGCAATCCAATCCCAGTTCCTTCTCTTCTAGTTTGCTTTCATCATCGTGTGGTCGAATTCAAGTTTGGCAAGATAATATTGAGTTGACTAAGCAACGATTTGAAACTTTATTGATTCTTGAGCGTAGCGTTCAAACAGCTGCCATATGGAATCTTGCTGAGAGTGAGTGAATCAAATATGGCTATACTGATAGCTGAGTGAACATTCAAAAGAATTCTTTGACATGTAAATCAAATTTAATGTTTGAGTAGTGACATCCTGACTTGACCAATGTCAGATGTCAACTGACTATGCTCAAAAAGTGGGTGGTCAAAAAAGTGAGGCATGACTGTGGTCTGGTGTGAAAAGTCACCAAATGTGCACCAAAAAGTGATGATGTCATCATGTCAAAATCAAAACAAATATGCTAACCTAAAAATGTAAACAAAGCTACCAAACCTTCGAAATATGAAAATTATAATATAAAATGAAATTTCTGAGAAAATATATTGAATTTATCTTACACTCCCCCCATGGAATGAAAATAACTGAAAAAATATTTTTTTTTTTTTTTTTTTGAAAAAATTTTAGTTTTGAATTTCATTAATAAAGTTCATTTCATTGGATCTATTGATCACAATCAAAGTTCTAATTGAGCGTTTCGTTTCACGAAATACCTTTTCATTTGAGTTTTTGTACTTAACAATTACACGTCTAACAATACCATCATTCGACATTTCCAATTCTGAAACCATACCATACTGATAAGTCGAACAAAGAACAGAATCGTTCTTTAAGGACAAAACAATATCTCCAACGTTGAGAGTGTCATCCGTTCGAAACCATTTTTGCTGATTAATCAGTTTGGGCACGTGCGAAAGTAACCAGTTCTCGAACCATGACTGAAAGATTTTACGATTGTCGTCGATGATTTTGCTTGGGTTTGACTCGATTAGTAGTGGCTCAGTAGGGCTCCTTGCGTTGTTTCTACCAAGTTTGAGACGGTTTGGAGTGATGATGTCAAGGTTTTCAAGATCTGAGGTTGTGCTGCCAATGACAATTGGCATGTCGTTGATGCTATTGCTGATTGATGCAGCAACTGTCTCCCATTGCATAATTGACAGCTTGCTCTTGACGAATATCTTTTCGAGTGACAACTTGATCTCCTTGATTTTTCTTTCCACTCTTCCGTGTTCGTTGTGTCCACCAACCGGGCAAACCTTGAAGTCAACAGACTGATTGGTGTGAAGCTGATACTTGGCATCATGGAAGTCGAACTTCATGTTTTCGCAGCCACATATCAATTGACTACCAGCATCAATAAGAAGCGTTTTGGGATATCCAACGTCGCATGAGAAGCGAATGAACGATTGGACGAATGATTGGGTGCTGTAATCTTCCATGATTTTGATACTCGTTGTTGTAGTTGTGGAGCAGCAGAATACCAGAAACCAAATTTTGATGGTGGTTCTTTTATGGTGATGCGAGTAACAATCGAAGGGTCCACACAAATCCACTTGTGTGGTGTAGAAGGGTGGTGCAATGTTGAGAACGTGTTTTGAAACAGGTCCCATGACAACGTCAAGCGTCTTTTTGAGAATGTAACGACAACGTTGACATAACTTTCTGATAAGTTTGACAATTGATCGTCCTTCGAGGATGTATGCTTCTTTATTGACGTATCGAAGTGATGTTTCGACACCAGAGTGATTTGCGGAAGGATGATTCCAATGAACCTCATTGATGATGGCGATTCCAACTGGTGAAAACTTTTCCAACATTGGAACGACAAATGATGTTGAAGTGAGATCCTTGATGCTTTGATTGAATCGACCAACGATGGTGGTGTCATTCATGTTGAGTACTCGTTCTGTATGGTAGATGATACCATCCTTTTCGTGGGAGATATCTTGAAACTTTTTTGAACTGGTGAAGTGTTTCAATTCTTCTGTTGATTTTTTGAAGAAGTAAAGCTTGGCTTGTCTGATCTCTTCTTCTGTTGGTAGAACGTCCTTCAGACTTGAGTTGGAGTGAAATTTTATGAATCCTTTGTGAGACAATCTGAGTTGATGTATGAATTTGATCATCAGTGCTAGAATACGTACGACTTTGTTGAAACGATACTTGTTTGGATTGATGATGTAATTGCTGAATTGTAGCCTGATTTGAACCTCTTCGGCAATCTTTGATGAAGAAGTAGGTGAATAAACGACGTATGAAGTTGCAGTCGAGATGTTGTATGTTTCAAGTTGTGCCTCCTTCTCTTCAGCTGCTGTCATCTTGATTTCTGATACAGTTTTGATTGGCATTTTGTCCAGCTCTAGCGAGAGGAAAGCTGATCCATTAAACCATTCTGATTTGTTGTTGATCTCATTGATTGAAGTGCCTCGTCTTGTGCCGATATCTGCAAGCATATCTTCACCTTTGATGTGGTACCAATCATTTCGGTTGGTGAATCTGAGGATCTCAATGACACGGCTACGAACATATTGCTTCAGTGATTTGGTTTCATTGCTGATCCAGTAGAGTGTGATTTGACTGTCAGTCAGCTTTGTGGATGATTGGTGCCATTTTTTGAAGGATCTTCTAACAATTTCACTTGTGTGTGCATTGAGTAGGGCTGCAAGCAGTTCAGCACGTGGTTGAGAGGTTCCTTCTGGTACCAATTTGGAACGAGAGAAAACCAATTGACTTGAGTATGAACCACATCGCCTTTTGAAACGAGCGTAGATAGATACACATATCAAAGATTTGCTAGCATCAGCGAAGTCAACAGTGGTGAGATCGAGGTTTGTTGCATCTTCCGGGACGATGGTTCTGTTGAATCTGAGTGAGTTGAGCTCTTCCATCATCTCAAAGTTACTAATCCAAAGTGGATGAAGGTCGTCTGGGATTTGATCATCCCAATCCAGCTTTCTTGTGACGAGTTGGTGTAAGTCAAGCTTCAGTGATGCAGTGATTGGACAGAGTAATCCGAGTAGATCAAAGACTTCACCGGTGCGTGATACACAATGCCTTCGGGTGAGCTTGTCTGGAATCTGATTGAGACGTAATGTTGATTTCTTACCCCTCTTCTTGGCTGAGAAATTCATTGGAGGAATATGGATGGATAGCTTGGGCCACCATTTCATACCAGCCACAAAGACTGAGCTGCCATCGTCACTCATTGATGTTGGTGGGTCTTCACCTGAAATGACAACTCCTTTGAGCATGAATCCTCCTCCGTTGCTGATTGTTTCCAATTCCTGTGTACGCTGAATGGCGAGTTTCTTGGACGACTCACCGCTGACACAATCGTCCACATACATATCATTGTGGACAATTTCAGCAGCTTCTGGAAACTGGTAGGATGATAATTTTGCGACTTCTCGGAGTGCATATTCCGCTTGGTTGCCGCTTGATCGTACTCCATATATTAAGGTCTTGATTACCTTTTGTTTTGGACGTTCGTCAAAAGATAAATTTTCTTGCCATAAGTAGCGTTGATATTGCCAGTGGCTAACATCCAATCGAATCGTGTTATACATTTTGCGAACATCTGTCGTGAATGCGGAAGCATGGATCCTCCAGCGAAGAGCAATGTCTTGTAATCGGTTCAAACTGTTGATGCCCTTTGCTAAGATGTCATTCAGTGAATTGCCAGTTGGAGTTGGACTTGATGCGTCAAACACAACTCGACAAGGAGTGCTGACAGAGTTTGGTTTCCATACTGCTCTCCAAGGTATGAAGTGATGAAGTTGATTTGACAATGATTGTTGGACTGATTCTGGGAGATTTTCGACATAATCTACATACCCAAGGTCTTGCATCTTCTTTTCGGATAGGATGATGTCTTGTTTGTCGGTTAAGTTTTCTGCCTTGTTTAGCTTTCGAAGTTGTTGATAGTAAATTTTGAGCGCTTTGTCTTCGTTTGACGATAGCTTGATTGATGGCTCGTGGATGAACGGCAGTTTGGCGGTAACAACTTTTGATTCTGTATTGATAGTGATGGATTTCTTGATAAGATCTTGCTCCACTTCCTCTTTGATGCTGATGTCTTCGATATGGCTCTTACATGCCTTGCAGTCACGGCATGTGACACATCTGTAAGTAATTTCTGATCCAACGTTCTCTGAAGCTTCAAAGTTCTTCATTGAGTTGATATGGAAGCATGACGTATCAAAGGCGACCAATGATTGGTAACTGAGATTTGATTTGAATGTCGAGGTGTTGAATTGCCCAAAATGTTGTTTGTGACTTTCAGCAAATGACTGATGTGGTCCCCCAATGATGCCGAGACTACCGTCAGCACCCTTGAAGACGGATTCAAAGATTGATAGACCATTTGCCAGTCTGAAGATGATGTGTGGGTGAAATTTAAAATACTCCATATGTGATGTCAACATCACCTCCAACTGATTTTGGAAGTCTGGGTAGGTATGATGGATTTTCATGAAATGCTTGACGAATTGTTGATTCCGCTTCGCCAAGTTGATACGTAGGGAACGTTTGTGTCAGTTTGTCGAGACAAACTCCTGTCATTGTTGCGAGCTGACCATTTGCAAGTGGGATGTTGACTGTGTAGACGCCATGGTTTGACGATGTTGTTGCTCCTCCGATACCACTGATCTGAAAGCTTCCATCACCAACCTTGGTTGCATGTCGTCCAAGTCTTTCGACAGCATCTTTCGTGATTACAAAATCGCTGCAGCCATTGTCGAAGAAGATGGTAAAGGTTTGATTGTTGACAGTGATTTGTTGAAGTAGATAAATACCAACCACGCTTGGCTGCTCGGCGCCATTGGCTGTGAAGAATGATAGTTGAATGTCACGTGAGAAGCTTTGTAGTGAAGGATTCCGGTTAATGAATCTGGATTTGAACTTGTTGAGAAGCTCTTCGTTTTCTTGTGTTGCTTTGTGCTCCTCACATACAAGCACATGGTGTTTCACGGTATATTGCTGATGAGATGGATGTTTGCATATGAAGTCATGTTGGCATTGACCGTTCTTATGCTTCAAGTCTTGACGTTTTGCCCCTGGTAGGAGGCATTGGTGACAAAGTCCTTTCTTCCAAAGTGTTGATAACCGTTCAGCTGGAGTTTTGTCTGTGAAATCTTTACAAGCAAAGTATTGGATCACCATGGAACCTCCTGGCCCCTTGGTTGGCACGTGTTGGTCTTTACAATCGCCATCACAGAAGTAGCATTTTGATTGAGATGATCCAGTTGATGGTCCAGTTGATGGTGGAGGATTAGGTGATGGTGTGTGATATCCTCCACTCCCTCGTGGAAGAGATGGTTTCTTTGGAGGCTTGTCCTCTTGAAGATTGACCAATGCGCGTTGTTGTTGTACTTTGACCTCCTTTTCGAGGAAGTCGATGAGATGACTCCATTGTTGTTTTTCATTCAGGTCGAGGTCGCAGACTGAGGAAAACCATCGTGTGCATCTTGCGTCACCGAGTAGAGCGTAGATGTTGTTCAAGCCATCACCAAAATAGAGGTTGTTTTCTATATCGTGAGTCTTGGCCAAGCTGACCAAGTCCTTGATGGTGTTGATAAGTTGAGTGATGAACGACATAATCTTTGTTGGATCCTTAGATTTGGAGACAGAGTCGAGGCTTTTAAGTTCCTTGAGTTTCTTGGTGAGTAGAACCTTTGTGTTGCCGTACGCGTGGATGAGTCGTTTCCAAATCAAGTTGATGTCTGTCATACCCTTGACCAGCGACAGTGCAGGTTCAGATAGGTAATTGTTGATAAGAAGATCTGCAAGTAGAAGTTTTGGAGTGTTGCGCAAGTTGATCTTCTCAAAGTCGGATCTGAAGGTGTAAATGTCTGTGTTGGAATCGTAACCAGAGAATTTTTGCAAGTCGATTCCGAGTTTGGCTTCGTCGAAAGATTTGAATTTCATTACTTCTCTCGATTCGATTGCTGATTTGATCTTTGAAGCTATTGAAGACTTCTTGGCTTTTACACTTTTGTAAGATACACCAATATTTGCAATTAATTTTGAAAGTTCGATGTTCATAACAGGAAATTTAATGAGTCTCTCATACCTGTCAGCAATGGTGGATAACTTTTTGTCGAAGATCGGTAATTCAGTTTTACATTGTAAAAGTTCTGAGTCATCATATTTGGTGATGTCAATATCAAGAGACAATTTTAGTTCACTAATATGATCTACAATATCATTTGCGGAGAACATCATTGCTTCTAGTTCGTTTTTAAAATTGGTTGATTCAACAACAGTGTTTGAGAGTGTGGCGTTGGCCTCGTCGATGTGACTTTTCGCTGCTACAATGAAGTCTTTGATGAGATCGAATACATTTTGGATACTCGGCTGAATTGATTTATACTCGTCGGGAGCTAATTTCGAGAAAGTTTTGACATTCGCACGGAGTCCCTTTCGTAGCTCTTTCAGTTCAGTAAGGATACTTTCAGTGTCTTTGATTGAAGCATTATGGATTGAGTGTTCATCAATTAAGTCTGTTACCTCATCCAAACAAAGTTCAATATCAGATTGTAGTATGTATACTTGATTGAGTTGAAGTTTGATGTCTCTCATGGCAGACGGTGGTGTCTCGGTCAACGGTTTGATCCGTCTAGATGGAGTTGATGGGTCCGCTGCCGGTGGTTGTTCCTTAGGGAGGTCTTTTGTCTCATCAGGAGTTGCAGACGCTTGAGACGCAGAATCAGGAGATTCATCCTCTTGAGATGCGTTTAAATCGGTTGTAGTAAGTAATTGTTGGTCGGTTTTGACTGAATGAGGTGTAGATAATCTATCTCTGTCTGGAGGTTGCTCCATCTTGATAGTTTGGTCTGATGTACTTTGTGACTGACTTGACATATTATCATCAAGTGGTGGTGGTACCTTTCGACCGTCTGATCCGTAAATCGCAAAGTCGAATCGCTGGATATTGCGTCTTGGGCGGTCTGTCATGGAACGACAGTGATACATGCGGTGAACAGAAGTCGGTTTGAATATGATATCTGTTTGAATGTGGTCGAATTCAAGTTTGGCAAGATAATATTGAGTTGACTAAGCAACGATTTGAAACTTTATTGATTCTTGAGCGTAGCGTTCAAACAGCTGCCATATGGAATCTTGCTGAGAGTGAGTGAATCAAATATGGCTATACTGATAGCTGAGTGAACATTCAAAAGAATTCTTTGACATGTAAATCAAATTTAATGTTTGAGTAGTGACATCCTGACTTGACCAATGTCAGATGTCAACTGACTATGCTCAAAAAGTGGGTGGTCAAAAAAGTGAGGCATGACTGTGGTCTGGTGTGAAAAGTCACCAAATGTGCACCAAAAAGTGATGATGTCATCATGTCAAAATCAAAACAAATATGCTAACCTAAAAATGTAAACAAAGCTACCAAACCTTCGAAATATGAAAATTATAATATAAAATGAAATTTCTGAGAAAATATATTGAATTTATCTTACACATCGTTGTGGCGGAAACGATTCAAAAGTGTGGGTACTTTGTCTAGTAGAAAGTATACTTCTTTCTCTTTGGTATTTTAGTTTCATCGGCTGGTTCCGTGGTTTTTACGTTTTAGTATATTTTATATTATTGCGCACATTTTATACTTTCACTAAACACATCTTTTTACTATCTTTTATCTGTGGTGGTGTCTAATTGACACTGCTTGGCCTACCTACCCAACCCTATTTTCATCATATACACTGGGTGAAAAGCGAGATTTCCAGTACATTGGAAATACCAAAAAAGACCAAAAAATGTCTGGAAATTCCACATTTTGTGGGATTTCTGGAGGCACGGAAATGTCAAATTTTCCAAATTTGGAAACGCCACTATGTGACATTCGCTAAATTCCCAGACTTTGAAACTTCAAATTTCCTGATCTTTTTTAAGTTTTAAAATTCATCTTTTTTGGAATTTCTTAAGGAATGGAAATGTCAAGTTTTCCAACTTTGGAAACGCCACTATGTGACATTCTCTAAATTCCCAAATCTTTGGAACCTCAAATTTCCTGGTGTTCTTTTCAATCTAAAGGTCATCTTTAATAGGTTTTCAAAAGCTTTAAAAGGAGTCAATTACTATCTTAAAAAATAGACAGTAAAATCTTCTTTGAGAAAGACTACAAAAAGATATGAAGAAAGTAACATTTTCTTTGACAAAATGTTCATATATTCTTCTACCATACAGTACATTATATATTTATTGTAACATGTTTCATTTCAAAAATAAAAAAGCTAAGATGTTACAAAAAAATCCGCCGAATCCCCCATCTCAATATCCATCCAATTCCTGTCGAGTCTTTATTGGTTTATTAGAGCCTCACATACGAAATTTTGTGTATAATAATCAGTTGTGTGTATCATTAAAACTGCGTGATTCTCGATTTATTTTACACATCCTACACGTTTATTTTTATTACATTTCCGAGTTTAATTTTTGTATATGTATGTAGCGAAGAAGATGAGTTTTAAGTTTTCAAGGCACCGATAAAGTCTGTCATTCTGAAGCGTCGTGCATTGATATACTTTCAATTGGAAATCCAGAAGAATTTACTTCACAGACTGCAACAAGATTTCATTGAGCAAAGGCTTCAGTTGAAAGTTTTTCTACAATAACAACATAACGATGATAACAATTTTGAAGGTAGAATGGTTCCATGGTTGCGTCTATACTGAATTTGTTTCCATTTCAAGTATTTTTTTCTAAAAACAAAATAAAAACATTAAATAATATGAAGAAATATAACTTTGCAAGCCAAAAGTTCAACCTAAACTCAACTCAACACCACTTCATCTGAGAGAAATAATGAAATAAACGTTTAAAACTTTCCACATGTCCGCTCAAAATCACATGATTGAGTACTCGCATTTGATTGGCTTGAGATATTGTATAAATTCTCTTATTAATTATTTTTGACCAACTAAAGTGGTTTCAATTGGAAAATTTTATATGGAAAAACTTGTTTTTAAATTTCAAAAGCGATAAGAATAGAATAAAATTGATAAGACTTACCGGAAAAAAGTTTGTAAAAATAAGACGCATCAAACTTGGTTTGCTATTTTCTTCTGTACAAAAGCTCAACACAATGTTTATTGAATTAAGATAATAAAACACATTTTCTTTCTTTCGGTTTCTTTCGTTGAAAATAATAAACAAATCTAATAAATAAAGGAACGTCATAACAAAGGTGGTTCAAAAGTAAATTCTTTAGAGAGCAATTACTTCCATATAAGGAATAATAACAGAAAAGAAACACTTTGCTTTCATTAATTTGTGTGCTCTTTTTATCTTTGTACTAAAGCTCCATGTTTCAGCCTTCTTTGAGAAAACCTTTTGAATTTTCGAGGATTTTTCACAAAATTTGCTCCTAATTTTTCTAAAGTCATGACATGACCCACCTTTGAAAGAAAAATATTCTCCATTTCTGTGATTTTGGGACCCTTTGGGAGAGTAAGCTATAGATTTGTACCCCTTTGAGGGACTTTGAGGTATAGAAAAAGGTACGCTTATGGCTCGCACATATCGGTCACCTCTTTTGGCTGAGTAGCCTCCCGGATCTCCAAAAGTGCTCCTTGCATCTCATATCATAACATATACATACTTTTTACCACCGCTATGCTTATAAAGAGGGCTGCTCTGAATCTGGAAGAAAATAATCTTTGGGGAATATCGGAAAAGTGATTTTTGCAGTTCTTTTCAATTTTGGGATTTTCGGCTATTTAGTCATTTCCAAGGTATCGAAAAAGTCGCCTTTTTATTTTTTAGAATCTCTGAAAATTCATCTTTTAGGTCTTTCTAGCGACAGAAAATATGAAATTTCCTGAACTTTTAAGAAGACCATAAAATATGAAATTTCAAATTTTAGAAAGATCTAAATATATCAACTTTCTGATATTCTCAAAAATTGAAAGTTCAAATTACCAAAAAAATGGGAATGTCACTTTCAAATTTAGAAATTTCTGGGAACATGAGATTTTCAAAGTTTGGAAATTTCGGAAAGACAGCTTTTCACCCAGTGACAGGAGGATATTTTCGTAAGAGGCCGAAATCCTGTGTAGGTCGAAAGTGAGGAACAGATTATGTGTTTTATTGAACTATCTTTTTTTTGACTCATATTGAGTTACTTCTTTCCATCTTAACTCATATTGAGTTGCTTTCTTCTTTATAGTCATTTTAGATCACTAGTTTTACATATACCTTTCTTTTCGCCTTTCTATCCGCCATCTTGGATTGTATGCAAAAATAGAGGAACGAAAAAGCCGTGGTTGGATTTAGTTGGAAAATATGCAAAACATAGGCAAGTTTACACAAAGATTAAAAAGACAAAAAAGCATCTTATAAAGAAATATTATAATCATTAGAACAATATAAGATGGAATTTTTTAATCCAAAAAGAAATATTTACAGAACAACAAAAGCATTTTAGAAATTTGTTCTTAAAGACATTGCATATTCTGTTTTCATGTCATTAAAGAATTCCACCAAGACGTAGTACACACATCAAACTTTCAAAACACGCAAACTGAAAGCAGTAATTATGACGTCACACATTCAGTGTGTTCAGATCAATGTTTTGATTTGATCGTCTGACGGTTCTATTCCCAGGAGAATAATTTACCGTCGATTATTTCTAGTTTTCAAAAGAAACAAATTTAATCTTTCTTCTACAAGATTGCACTTTAATATAATGCCAATTATGCATGTAACTTTTACATTAATACTTTTGCATACTTTCTAAGGTAATTTCACCACGGCAATTCGGGAACCATAATTTTTGCATACAATTCAATATGGCGGATGGAAAGGCGAAAAGGTATATTGACGGATTTCTATGTCCATATTTTCCTTTTCAACTCCAACCTGATTGATTTTCTGTGAATGTTCATTCTAGATTTTTTTTGTAATTCGTATCGTCTTTTTGTTTTGTGGGTTTCGTCTTTATTGTTTCCATTTTGAGTAGTTGAAGGTTTTATACTTCTATATATATAGTCTAGAAGTATAAAATCTTCAACTGTTGTTGATCAATTAGTTGGGGTTACACCCACATCAGAACACTGAATGATATTGAAAACACGTTGAAATAGTATACAATAAGGTACTAAAGGGGGGGCGTACGGTTTCACGGTATCTGGGATAAGGCTTTTTTAAACACGGGATAACGGCATTTGTGAAAAAAAACTACGGGATGACGGGATTTCAGATGACCCATGGTGACGGTATTTGTCAGATTTCAATCTCGGGATACGGTATTTTGAGTAAAAATCTACGGTATTTTGAGTAAAAATCTACGGTATTTCGATAAAAATCATAGAAGGACGGTACAGCCGGTACGCAATTCTCACCACAACCAGAGAGTTAAAGTGTAAACGGGGCTTTAAATATTCGAATACTTGTTTGACAATGTTCTTTATATTGTGGACTACAAACGTCTTGTATAAAGATAGCATCAACAATGGTCCACACAGCAACGTTTTTGGAGGCAATTGGCAAATTGTTGAGAGCATTCTCTTTTCATGAGAAGAAATGTATAACGTGTTTGTTTGTGCCATCTTAAACCGCCTCTTTTAAATCTTCAGTGTGAAGAGGGGTAAAGCTTTCCCAAAAATGTAACCCAGCTGGCACATAACGTTGTTTCAACCCGGGGAGGGGGGCACTCCAGGTAAGTGACCTACCAGACGTGAGGCCCTTAAGGGTAGGTTTTTTGGACTTTGGAATTAAGTGCACTGTAAGAGTTGATTTGTGAGCAAGTGGGAAAAAGTGCACTCTAAGGGTGTAAAATATGAGAAAATACCAAATTTTGAGGTAAAATTTGAGAAATTTCAAAAAAATTTGCCCTACTGAAAAGGGCAAAAAATTTCGAAAAATTGCACTGTAAGGGTCGATTTTCAGCCAAATTTTTCCGGCACTGTAAGGGTCCGATTTAAGAGACATGATTTTTGGCCGAACGTACGGTCGTTTTCAAAATCGAGTGCCCCCCGGGTGTTTCAACATCCATCTAACGTTCATAACGTCCATATATAACGTTAGACAAACGTAGAAACAACGTTGTGTGCCAGCTGGGAAGGTATAAATAATAAGGCAAGGTAGATTTTCATAAAGAGGCGGGTAAAGGTTTTTAAAGGGAAATTTGTAACGATGGGAGACAGAACTTGTAATTTGGTAATTATTTAAAACATTATCCAAATTAGGGAATAACTTGCATCATTATATGTACAAAATTTGTTTTGGCGAAAGTTCTTGAAAAAAGGCATTTTTCTTGGGACAGGTACATTTTAAGCAAAGGGGATCAGCGTAACGGATTGACCCATTGAAGGGGGAGCGATCCTTCTGTTACTATGATTTACCTTTCTTGGTTTTACGAAAATTCTTCACGGGATCGGTATTTTCGGGAAAAAACCACGGGATGACGGGATTTACTTGAAAAATTTACGGGATGACGGGATGACGGGATTTCAGATTGCCGTACGCCCCCACTAAAGTATAATAAAGTGAAAAAAAATGACAATCTTGTCCCTAGAAAAAATAGGGAGGAAAAGATAGAACTGAAAATTTCAAAAAATAGCATTTTTTGGCATTTTTTCGTGAAACTTGAGTAACCCTTGAACAAATGATCTTATTCTCTTCGAATTTGGAGAATATTTTCACTTCAATTTAATGTCCGAATATATGGAACACCATTAAAAGTTTCAAAGAATAAAAAAAAACTTCAGGGGCCTGTAACTGGCTCCAAAAGGTCGACATGAATCGAAAATTAGATTTCTTATCACTAGGCTAGACTGGCTCGATTCCATTCTTGGATATGCGTATTATTCGTAATAACAAAAAATTGGAATCAAAATGGTACACGAAACCTACGGATACAGGGTTACTTATGAATTTCCACGCCCTTGCTCCCTTAAAATACAAACGATCGGTGGTTGTAGGCATGTTACATAGGATTTCAAGAGCATGCAGAAATCGTGATGACAGTATAAAACGTGTCCGCGATATCTTAATCAAAAACCAATACCCAAATCAATTTGTCGAATCAATTATATCTGATACTTTGAAAAAAAATCGACGCACTGACTTTAGCGGATGAGGGAGATGAACCAAAGAAACTGTTGTAGAATATCGTGGAAAGATATCTGACCAGTTTAAGAAGTCTTTGCTTAAACTGGATGCACCGTGTCGTGTGATTTTTACTCTGAAAAAAGCTTAAAACTGTGTGGTTTAGAAAAGTGTCTGTTCACGATGCCAATCGTGCTATGTTGGATATATATGCCGACATCTTATCACGCGGATAAAGAAACATTGATAATCGAAGGCTCCAGTTGGCTCACACAATTCTTGCGCTTGTGAACTGTCCATTGATGACGTAGAAATCATTGCGTCATCATCGAGAAATGAAAGACACTTAGTAACTTTCGAGGCACTTCTAATCAACCAATTGAAACCTGAGTTAAACACTAGGGATGAATTTAAAAGTCACGTGCTTTCACTAAAGTTTTAATTAATTTTTCTTTTATTTTTTTCTCCCTTGAGACTTGCAACATAATTAGTATGTCAGCGAAGTTTTTCGGTATTTTTTCAAGCGAATTTGATTTTAATTAGTTTGTTGTAGAGTGTATGAAGAGAAGTTGTATGTACTGTAAATTGTGAAAACATTTTTTAATCTTAAACGAATTTTAATTCTTACTTTTTATTTTTGATTTTAGACCTGATGATGATCAAATTGATCGAAATATATTGTCAACTAAATAATGATACCGTTGTTGGATCTTATTTTTCAAAATTACCATATTTGCCACAATGTTTTTACCGAAAACATTAAATCTCTTTTTTGAGTGAATTTCAACAAACGGTTCGGTACGAATCTGAAAGTTGAACCGAACCGTCCCGTACCGATCCGGAGTGGGCACATGGCTTTAGATAATCGAGTTATTAAAGATGCATACGTTGGGGTAAGGGTGATACATTGCACTAGCAGAGGCCATGAAAAACAGGTTTCTGCAAAATTGTCTTCACAATTATATAATTGAAGCACATAAGAAGCACATAAATCAAATTGACATACCGAAAAAAAATTCCATGGCTATGCAATATTTCAAAACTCAGCAAACGCATTTATTTGTTTAGCTCAGGGCTTGAAATGACGACCCACGGCATGGCCCGAACATGTTCGGGCCTGTTCGGACCGTGCTCGGGCCACAAAAAAGTATTATTTAATCGGCCCGAACATTTTGTTCGGACCATGTTCGGGCCATGTATTTACAATTGATACGGATTTGCTCGGGCCATATATAACAGCAACTTCGATCCCTCGATTTCACTTCCCTATCCGCCAGATTTACCGCAGGTTTAGTGAAGTAGTTTTTAACATTAGAACGAATAAAGTGCGACTGTTAAATCTTTTTTATAAACACATAAGCTATACGAACAAACGGCTTTGGTAACCAAAGTGACAAAAAAACAGGTTAAGGACGTCCCCGTAAAGTTCTACTCTAAAACCCTCAAACAATTTGTGATTCTAAAGAATTTTTTGTAAATATAATAAGTACTATTATAAAGGCATCCCTAGCGGTAAGTCTGATCACGATATCGCGCAAATTGTTTTCTTTAATCGCGATTACACAAATCAACAACAAAATGGATAATCACGCATCCCTTTGAAAAACTTCTAAAATCACGCCTCACAGCTCAAAAATCTATCAAATCACAACCTTTGATCACGCAATCACGAAAACCGCTTAAAGGGCCTCATTAGAATTTAAGGAAATTTCCGTTATCAATTGAAAGTTTTAAGCAAATGTGAACGCAATTTCCCCGCAATCATTATTAAACCAATTATCTATTCTCTGTCTATTCTCGAAAATATTGATTCCAACATTTGCCGAAAAAAATTCTGTTAAAGTATGTACAAAAATATGAACAAAATCAATAAAAAACACAAGAGTCATTTTTAACATAAAGTCCTTAATGTCCTCCTCGAGTGCGCTATCCTTTAGATCCTTTTGGTAATAAAAGGCGGAAAGAGTCATAAGTCTGAGACTGAGAGTCAATCTTCGTCAGCCAAATTAATAAGATTTTGCGAACAGCTCTCCGCATGTTTGTTTTTCCGACCCGGACGTAGGGATCCCTTGCCACACCAACAGCATTTATGGGGTTTTTCCTCTATATGTGCTGACCGTAAATGATCCCTTAATCGATGGGAGCAGCGTAGACCTTTTTACAGATGTGACATTCGTTCGTTTGTTTACTTGGTGCATGTTTTGTTTTAAAATGAAGGCGCATTTTTGATGGAGTCGGCGATATGTGCCCACACTTCTTGCACGTTCTTCTTAACATTTTTTCTTGAATGTCCTCTTTTTTCTTTTTCTGCCGTTTCTTTTCCATTTGCGCCTTCAGATTTGGCCCGTCCTCGTTGCCACTAGAAACAACGACAATGTCTTGTGCTTCTTCTGATGAAATACTTTCTTCAGATGACGATTCGGTATATTCCTATTCACTGGAACTTTTTGGTGCAGCCATGATTAACGAAGGTAGTTTTTTTTTCTTTTTTTTTATATATATATGATTTGAGAAGCTACATTACACTTACGAACATATACTACTTACAAAAACAAACACAGAACAAATAAATAGCTCCCCCCCCCCCGCAAGGCACTAAGTGATATCGCCAAGGGTACTAAGCTATTGAATAAAAGAAAAAAACTTAAAGGGAAAAACCATCACTAAAAGGATAAACACAAATATTAAAAAACTATTAGAGCTGTGTAAGAAGATCATTAAACTAAAATAAGGCACCACTAAACCTTTCAGAGTCGAGAATAAATTCAATGACAAGATTAATTATTATGTTATTTATGTTGAAAGGTAATTCTGGATCACCGTACAACAAAAGGTTGAAGAGTTTAGGAGGGCTTAGTGGATAAATATTTATGTCTTGGTTCAGAAGTTTGTTGAACAAAAGATGTCTTGCCTGAGAGTAAATAGAGCAGTGCAAAAGAAAGTGTTGAGAGTTTTCGATGGAATTTGTTCTACACGCACAAAATGGATCTAAGGTGTCACGAAAACCGTGTCTAAATTTATGTTCATTGAGGTGACTAAATCCTACTCGAAGACGATTGAGAAGGATCACACCCTGGTTGTCACGAGCTCCAAAAA
This sequence comes from Clytia hemisphaerica, assembly GCF_902728285.1. Lineage (NCBI taxonomy): Eukaryota > Metazoa > Cnidaria > Hydrozoa > Leptothecata > Clytiidae > Clytia > Clytia hemisphaerica. Next base: position 2,340,966 of record NW_027103551.1, read on the forward strand.
CAGGAGAAGGTTTGGGCCTTAGAAACTCAAGGATTGCTTTTTTGAAGGTATATACTGAAGGCATATCTCTTATACGACCAGCCAGAATATTCCACTGTGTTATGCAGTATGGATAAAAAGAATTCCGGAAACGCTCAGTTCGAATATTAAGTTGATAAATAGGATTTCTTGTTCTTAGATTACCCGGTGCCGCAAGTCTTGCTGGTAAGTAGTTACGTAAATAAGAGGGGGCTAAATTGTTTACAATTCTGTAGAAGAAGATCATTCTTCTACTAAATCGACGATCAGCAAGACTCTCGAGACCAAGTTCAGAATAAAGTTTTTCTTGAGACGTTCCACGAAAGCAGCCAGCTATAGCAAGGCAGGCTTTATATTGGATGGATTCAAGCTTACGAACAAAAGTCGAATTTCCAGGATGGTCGTATATAATATCCCCATAGTCTAAATGTGGTCTAATGTAAGATTTGTATAAAGTAAGCAGAGATTTTCTTGGTACATGTTTGCGAAGTCTGTTAATGAGGCCAATACCTTTGTTGGCCTTTTTTATTTGTTCGTCTAAATGGTGACTGAATGAGAGTTTGGAATCCAAGATATGACCTAGGTGCTTCTGACATTCATTAGTTCTTATGTCATTATTATTGAAATATAAAACAGGAGCATTAGCTGGTAAGAGCCTTTTGGAAAAGTAAACTTCCACAGCTTGTTTTGTGGGATCAGGATTAAAAGACATCTTCCATTGACGAGCCCACTCACTTATTCTTGCAAGATCTCTGTTTAATTCCTCACTGCTCAAAAGTTGGTCAATCACTAATGAAAATAAAGACGTGTCATCAGCGAAGATTTTAGCCTTGGTCTCGATATTGTTGGGAAGGTCGTTGACGTAGATTAGAAAAAACAAAGGACCAAGAATTGAGCCTTGAGGAACTCCTGCCTTAATTTGTTTCCACTCCGAGGTTTTCCCATTCAAAACAACTACCTGATAGAAAATTTCTCAAAAGGGAAAGTAAGGGACCAGTTACCCCGTAGGATTGGAGTTTGTTGCCAGACTCGATCAAATGCCTTTGAGATATCAAGAAACACTCCCCTCGTGTCCGAAGGTGGATCAGTGTCAAACCCTGTAAAGATGTCATGCGTTATGGACAACAACTGAGAGACACAAGAATCACCCTCCCGAAAACCTGACTGGCACGAAGTAAAAAGATTGTTGCTTGCAAAATAATTGTAAAGTACATCATAAATGCACTTTTCAAATAATTTGCTAAACACTGGAAGAAGAGACACTGGTCTGTAGTTTTTAGCAATGCTTTTGTCCCCCTTTTTATAAACAGGAACAACATTGCCTTTCTTCCATGGGGAAGGGAAGATACCTAAGTGAATTGAAAGATTGAAAATACTGCACAAAGGTTTGACTAAAGATTTACCGCAAATCCTAACCATACGTGTAGAAATATCGTTCCATCCACGAGCCTTGTTTATGTTTAAAGATTTTATTAAAGACTCAATCTTATCTTCGTCAAATTCTAAGTTTTCCAACCTCAGGTCAGTAAGGAATTGTTCAGCTGGCAGAACACTGCCAGTTTCAATAAGAGAACATTGTTCGGCGAAAAAAGAATTAAGGATGCTGGCTTTCTCAGAAACATCAGATACGAGGATGTCTCTGTTATCACGTATGGGTGGGATTTTTGGTGTTTTGCGCATGCCTAATAATTGTTTAAGGGTAGACCAGTATTTCTTACTTCCAATGTTCGGATCGTTAAGAGAATTGCCAAGACGAGTAAAATAGTTTTCCTTGGCTTCTTTGATAGCCAGTCTAGATCTTCTGGAGATGTCATCGAGTGCCTGTTTATCCAAGGGATCCCCCTGCTTTTTCCACCGGCGATAAATTTTAGCTTTGTCGAGGAGCATTTGTTTAAGCTCAGGAGTCATCCACAACGCATCCTTATCCCTGATTGTAATTATTTTATTGGGAACGAAATTGGAAAAAATGTTTAAGATATATTCAGAAAGAAGGGCAACACGCTCATCCACATTTAGACCTCGAAAAGAAGTATCCCACTCAATGGCATTTAGAGCAAGCATGATTCCCCTCTCATCAGCCCTAGTAAAATCCCAAATTTTTCGTTTGTATGCTGGAGGGAATTTAACCTGAAAATTAAGTTTCACAAATCTCTGGTGGTGGCAACGGGCATGGAGTGAAGGCAAAACCCCGGAGTCAAAAACAAGAGCCTGAGAAGATGTAAAAATAAGATCTATGCAAGTAGGTGAACAGTCGGGACGAAGGTGAGTCGGCTCGTCAATAAGTTGATGTAAACCATGCTGTAAGGCAATATCGCTAATGTCCTCACCTTGGGAATTTGTTGTATCTCTAGCCCACCATTCCGAATTCCTCCCATTGATATCACCAAGTAGAATCGTGCCAGCAGAAGAAATGTTGCTTATATTTATAATTGTCTGCTCCCATTTATGCTTAAAGTCTGCGAATTCATCCGCATCTTGACTTGGGGAACGATAGAGAAGACAAAGAAAAAGTTTTTTAGTACCAGAATTAACTTCGCAAACAAGACACTCATCAAGAGAGGACAGGTCAGGTCTTTCCTCAACAGAGATACCAACTCTGCGATATAGGCACACTCCACCCGTTTTAGAATTCGAAGGGTGGTCGGATCTAAGGAGTTCATAGTTATCAATCTTTAGCCTTAGATCGTCCGTCTCGATAGAAGAATCGAGAAAGGATTCACCAACACAAAAGATATCAAACTTATGAACATTTAAAAAAGCTGTGATTTGAGCAATCTTCGCAAAGTTATCAACCCAAACGCTATTTAGATTCCAATGACAAACACATTTGGACAGACACATCATTACCATGGGATTCAACTATTTCTGGTGGATTGAGGATAACTACGCCTGACACGTTGATGATGTCTTCTAAAGGAACCTCATTAATCAGATGTTCAATTTTTGTTGGCTCCATCTTGAATTCAGGCTTGAAGCCCAACGATTCATGCTTTATCAAGGAATTGTCACCGATTTTGATTGTAGCATTATCATATGTGTGTATTTTGGTAATGCAAACACCGCTTTTGCTTGATTCAGCTTCTTCCAATAACCGCCTCTTATGTGGTGAGTAGCATACAGCACGTTTTACTCCGTCTCAACATGCAAGTTAAAGTAGGGTTTGGCGTATTTGGAGATCTTATTCGGTGACATAGTCACTATAAAGTCTTTCACTGTATCATCACCTATTGAGGTAAACAAATAAATTCTTTAGTTACATTGGGTTGCCATATTAGAACTTTATTCCATTTTAAGTACAGGGGCATTGACAAACTTTCCAGGGGTTTCGGTGCATTTTTGGAAATTTCCAAGAGTGTTAATACACCTTTCCCGTAATTCGTAAAACTAATGCACGAGCATTATTTTGATGCTCTCCACCGTTTGGTCTCTGGAGGTAAACAAACCTGTTTTTGCCTGCATTCCCTTAGGGAAAGTTGGTTTTTTGAGCTTTTCTTAAGTTCTGTCGCACAAAATCCCCTCAAATTTTTGTATGTTCAATCTATTCATGATATACCACCCTGAAAATATTTTGCCAAAAGAAGGTTGCTGACAAAAGTTAGAGAATCAAATCCCACTTTCCCTAACACCTCGCAGTCAAATACGCGTTTTTTACCTCCCAAACAATTTTATACACAACGGTGGAGCGCACATTTTCCCAGGCCATTTCTCTGAGAAATTTGAATTACGGGAAAGGTGTATTCCTCCAAAAGTTGTTTTTAAGACCCTTCTCCAAACTCAGAAAATTGCTAAGTCACACTTTCCATAGGATCCACAACTTTTTATCCAGAGCTGATATAGCTACATGACCCACAATAGACTGTTCCAGAATTTGTCTGTAACAGGATTTCTGAGGGAAAGGTTTTCACGAAAATTCAAAATTTGGGGGGAGAGAAGAAAAGTATTATTTTTCACAGCAATGGAATAAAAAAGGCAAAAAGAGTGAAATTTTGAAATGGATTTTCAGGATTTCCAACCAGCACTGGAATAAAAAATTGTTTCCAAGGCCAGAAAAGATTTTCCGTATACCCCCTGCGGACTACACCGTTTTTTGCAAAAATTAAGGCCTTGAAATTTCCTTTTGATTTTCAAAATACTTTCTGAAATTACATAGTTTTTTTAAAGAGACGTTTTTACTCGTCTTAACTCAATGCCTTGGAAATTTTGTAATTTTTGTTCTTAAGGTTTGGAAATTCAGAATTTTTCAAAACCAATTTACCTTCAGAAATTCCGTGTTGTTGTTCCGCCCCCCCCCCATTTACGGACAAAACCTGGAATGGCCTAATGCATGTCGTCTGACGCGGGTACTAGGCTAACAAAAATTTCTGGAATGGCCCAATCTGACTTGAAAAACTTCAAGTTGTTTCAAAAATTATAATGGAAGAAAATGTCTGATAGCCTGATCATTTGATGTGTCGTCAGAAGACCATCATTTTCTAGTCGACAGCCAAAACTGTTTGAATGATATTTTATAAGGCATTCTTGTTGGCAGCAGTTCACATCCCTACCCCTGTTCAATGGAATTGGAATGATATCACTTACTGATGGTTGTCTGTGTTGAAGGGGGTATTTTCGTTTCGTGATTTTCTTTTCGACATGTTGTGAAGGTGATGTCTATAAAAGAAATAATATTTATTATTGTAACAGTGTAACAAAAGGTACCTTCTCAAAATAGTATTTCAATATTAATACAGTATTGACTTCTTTCTTAAAAAATATGTGCTGTTGAGTGATGATCACTGTGTGACCCCCCAGTACGAAGATTGTTGTGGTTGGCAATTCATTTAACCACAGGATTATTTTAGATTAAAACTTACAATTTTTTGCAACTGTGTCTCCTTTCAATGGGCTTCTGACAGGAAAGGTCGATTTTGCAGGACGCGCTCTTCTTATCGTCAGGAGGTCCGGAAACAAGTTTCCGTGTTCCGTAAACGGGAGAATATGTCGAAACGGGGATAATAATGAAATCGGTGTAATACTCACGGGAGGGAGACAAATCGGATACCAACCTCGAATCCAGGGCAACATAAGAAGCTTTTGACGTGTTAAAAGTGTTTATTAAATTAAAGTTGTTTACCAGCAGTGTATGTTTAAACGCTATATGTTTGTATATTTAGTGTAAATCGTATTTCATATGTCAAATATCTTTTTTCACATTTTCAAGTTTTTTTTTTAAATTTATTTATTCTAGGAGGACAAAGGCAATTATTTAACTTTCGTTGAGCTTCTTAAAAACTATTTGGATAGCTTCGTGATCAGAATAATATATGCTGTAAATGTAACTGGTAATTTTAAATAGTTCCATCAGATCTTTATGTATATAAACATGGTCAATTAATGAGCCAGACACGTGAGTTGGTTCTTGAACAATCATCTCGTAATCTTGCAAATATGTTCTTGAAAAATTGATTCTTCGGTAAAATAGTTCTTATTGAAATCTCCTAATATTATATGAACATTGTTGTAATTTCCCATGAGATGTTGAATCATATACAAAAAATGATCATTGTTAAAATGTTGTTGACGGTAGATAAGTATCATATTGAAGGAAAAATCTATAGCATGATGGTTCAATGTGAGACGTGTAGCTCCAGGTAAATTACGACTCCCCATTATTTCGATACCTTCTTTGTACGCAAGAGCAATGTTAGAAAAGACATGTTCTGCGACATTATTTGTATACAACGAAAATGGTGCAATGGTATTTTCGATTTCATCACTATTAGAATGTTCGTCTAATTGCGTTTCAGTCATACATATTATGGCACTTTCAATCAGGGTTCTGTCATAACTTATATCAAAAGCATGTTTTCTCAGTGATCGTACATTTAATAGAGAAATTATGATTTCACCTCCGTCTCGTTCCGGAGAGATTGTTGTTTCAAGGCTCATTTTTTCTCTCAACTCATTGTATTCGTCTGTAGCTCTTGCATCGCATTTTATGATGTTTGGGTTAAAAGTACCCACTAAGTATAATCCTTGTAAAGAAGTAACACGACTCAGAGCAACATATACTTGACCTGGTTTAAAACTTTTTGGCCGAATAAGTTGGTATTGAAAACTATCTGGGAGAATGTCTTACCCTGTACTTTATGAACTGTACAAGCCCATGAAAGTATCAACGGAAATTGAATACGTTTGACAGAAGGATACTGTTTTGTTGCTTTAACTCCGAATTCTTTTTCGATCTTCTCTATCGGTACGAGATTGTTTGCTCGCCCATATGTGTCCCTGTTCTTCGCCTTGACACCAATATCATCACTTTCTATTTTTAAGTATATTCGGTTTACTCTTCCGTCATGTTCAAATTTTATATGTCCGACTATTCCAATCTGACCATTGCAAAGCTTATCTTCAACATCGATGTTCGAAGTTATCATTACTTTAGAGCCAAGTCATTACTTTAGAGCCAAGTTTAAAAACAAATTTTTGAGCTAGCCTCCTGTTTGCATTTGACCACGTCGAAAAATGTCGTTATTTTCTGAGTTACTTATGTTTTTGGGAAATTTATCTAGAGAAACAACTTCTACCTGTTCCCCCGGAAGCTCATCCAGTTTCATTTTGTTGTGAGCATCCACTGGTTTATTTTCAGCCCATAAGTGAATGGCTTCTCTTGGATAATTAGAATGATTTTCAGTAACGACTCTCTGTGCAAGGATTTCCATGTCGTTATCCTGCGTTATTCCAACTCTGATATTGTTTAAAACAGCAATGAACACTTGATCTCCTCTTTGTCTCATCACTTCAGTGAGCTCAACTAATGATCAACGTTGAGTAAGGCTTCGGGAAATTGGGAAATATTGGACCACCTTGAATCGGAGGTAATTGATAGAAATCTCCACACGTTATTACAGACACGCCAGCAAATGGAATATCTTCACTACATCCAAAAATGTCACAAAGTCGTTGATGTATATGAAGTAGACGGTATTTTGAAACCATTGAAATCTCATCAATGACTATAATTTTAAGTTCCGAAAAGCGTTCTCGTAGGTTTGATCTGACTTGATCCGGGAGGTTTTTGATGTGTTTCGAGTATTCATAACCTGGAGGCATGTTGAATGTAGAGTTAATAGTAGATCCATTTACATTAACCGCTGCAACACCTGTTGGTGCGATTATAACCAGTCTTTCTTTTGATGCATTTCGTGCTCCGTAAGTTAATGCCTTTTGAAGGTAAAACTTAATGGTGTTTAGGGTGTAAGATTTACTGCAACCTGCACTACCAGAAAGGGAAATATAGAAAGGATCTGGCTTACCAGCTTTATTTGTTCTTAGATGTTGTAACAACCTTCTACTCCAGCGTACAATAAAATTGAAAACCTCTCGTTGCTTTTCATTTAGCGATCAAATCCTTATACTTAAATCCTCATCAGATATTAAGGGCTGTATCGACTGTATTTGAGCACCACCATTGTATGCAGTTTCATTTCCTTCTTCGTTGTTGTTCTCTTCCTCACTTCCGTAGTTTCTTTCCTCTTCTCTCACTTCTTCATTTCTTGTTCACCATAAATGTTAAAACCTCTTGTGTTCTCATTAAAATTCAACATTGCCTCATCTACAGAGTCGCCAAATGGTTCAAAAATAGTTTTATTTCTATTTATAGCTTCTAGAACATCTGGTAATGTTAACTTTTCAGTGTAAGTTCCAGAAGGAGTCGCTTTTAGCTCATTCTCGCTTCTAAAGGGGTAGAACATGAATAATAAATGATGTCCATAGGCCTCTGGCTTCTTTTCTTTGCTTGGTACATGATATCTTAGCACACTTTTTGTTTTTCGCAGCTTCAAACGCTCTTTACTTGACATTAAGGGGACTGATTTTGGTAATTCGAAATCTGCAACCTCTGATAGGTCTAACTCTTCAAGAACTTCAGGTTGATAATCGTTTTCTTCTTCACTATTTTTTGACTCCAAAGAATAACTTGCTATAAATTGTGCGTAGCACAATTCATCTATTGCTGCATATCTACCGTTTTTGAATGTTGTGCTTGGCCTATCTTTATATCGATCTAACATATTCTTTTTGAAAACATTGGTATCATTTTCGTCCATATTGGAAATTTCATCTTCATTTTTACATACGCGATACCGATTTCCAGGCAAATTACTATTGGCGAAAATGACGCCTGGTGAGGTCTTTCTAAGCCAAATTTCTGGAAGTATGATAGAAACAGCCTCCTGAATCGACATTTCCCTATGTGTCCTGTATGCTCTTGAAATGGATTTCATTTTTTTCTCTAAGAGATTGGTTGGAATCTACAGCTTCTTTTGCCGCCTGTTTCATTGCTTCAGTTGACTCATCCTCAGATTTAGAAATGTAAGCGCACATGTATGCTACTGCCCTGTGATAATCTAACACTGGCTGTATATCCATATTTGCTTCCCATGCTACTAATCCTTCTTCAAAATAATTATTGATAAAACATGCTGCTGGAGAGCGTTTGTAATGAATCTGATATCCTTTATCCGATGAGATCTTCAGGTTTTCATAATACTCTTCTTTTGAAATTCCCAGCTCGTTAAGGATTTCGTCAATTGATTTTGCTTCTTTGTAATTATCTTTTGATGGATCGAGTAAGTTGTTATGTATATCCAATAATGTTGGTTGATATATTCTTTAACTGGTGCAATAATGCGCTTTCTATTTTTCAATATCTCATCCCTGTTTTCTATGTTAGAATCTATTGGCTTTGCAATGTCGACAGGGCTGGTTTTTATATTTTCGACACGATTTCGAATGCCGATGGTGTTGGTAAGTTGTAGCTAAGTGATAAAGTTCACTATTCTTATCTTCTGGTACGTCACATTTAACAATTTTTTCAATATATTCTCTATATTCGTCGATATTTTCACTTGTTAGTTCAGGGGCGTTTTCAATCCATACAAGGCAGTGAATGTGCGCGCTGCCACGAAATTGAAATTCTACTCTTATAGCATGATGTTTAAGTTTTTCACCTAATGCTCCTTTTGAGACTATATATTTAAAAAAACACTCGACACGGTATTGGAAATGGTGCGCAAGAACGACAGGATTTGACTTGAGGATTTTTTTCCGTTATATGTAACTTAAGTTTCTTATTTCATCTACAGTCATTTCTACTCCCTTTATTTTTTGAATTGCTTCGATTATGTCTGGCCATTTCAAATCGGCACAAGAGAGGGTCATGAAAAATGTAGGCAGACCAAGTTGTTTTACCATTGCGAGAACTTCATTAAGAAATATTTTCCAGTACGCTGGAGTACCCTGTAAACTACTCATAAAGTTGAACGCATTGTCATTAGCTATCAAATTGGAGATTGTTTCTTTGAAATTTTGTGACAAACGACCGGCAGTCAATCCTTCTGTTAGAATCTTTTTTAAAGCCGTATTGATACTTCTGTTCAAATTTAAATGTTGCATTAATGACTGTGCATAAAAAATGTAATCACTATCAGAAGAATATTTCTGAGAACAGTTTAGAAATCTCTGGTTAAAATACTTACATGGGCTTAACTTAATCTCCCTATCATACGTATATCCAAAGTTTCCGGTAGGGAATAAATGAGGGTGAGCAAGCATTTCGCAATCTTTATCGCAAATTATAGGCAGTGGTTCTTTATTTTCACCTGCTGCTATAGTAACATTTGAATCGTCAACAATATGATGCGCTAATTCAGGCACAAACAAACTTTCAGAGGCGGGAATACGAAAATGATCCAAGGGATTATCGTCCTCTTCTTCATTACCATTACTTTTAACATGTTCAATGTTTTCTTCATTTACAAAGTGAATTTCATTATCACTACTTTCTTGATCTTCTTCGTTGTTGATAGTGTTTATCCAGAATCTTGGTATGGACTCAATATTGATTTCAATGTCAGCATATAAAGGGTTGTTATTTTTAAGAAACTCTAAAATCTCTCTTACAAAATGTGGCCTTACAGGCTCAAAGTACACATTTGATTTGAAACTCATTTTTTTTTTAACGCAACTCTAACTACACCATTGTTGTCCATTCCACGCGGTAAAATATTACAGATGTCATCTGCTTTTATTGGTACGTTACAAATGGCTCCCTTCATTTTAGGGGCTTGTCCTTTACTCATTATAGTTATTCTTTTGAACAGTAGCCGTTTAACAATAATAACCTTTTCTAATTTTCTGATATCCGAAAACCTTTCTGAAAGATTTATAATTTGCAAATCATCTGCAACTGCTTGGCAAGGAATTTTGTTTTTGAGTAGCTTCTTATGGCAAGTGTTGCAAATGTATTCTCTGTTGTCAAAACTTTGAATGCGATATAAAAATACTTCATTGTCTACATTGGGATACTTATTGTCATTAAATAAAACTACTGATACTCTGTAAAGAAGCCTGTTACAAATAACAAAAATGTAAAAAGGGCCTTTTCGTATTTCGGTTTTAAATTTCTCTACTCTCGCTGTACTATAATTATTAATCGACCGCTTATTGATACGTTCCTTGTGATTGATCTTTGCTTTTTTTTCAGGGGTGAGATTTGCTCTAAAATCAGCCATTCTTTTGCGACTTGATTCATTTCTTTTTGTTATTTTTTTGTTACTTGAGGAACCATATCCCTTAAACTTACGGAAGTGTTTTTTCAGGTTTTGGACGGACTTTTTCGTAACTAAAACTTTTATATATTGTATTTCAACACCTTCAAAATCTTTTGAAAATTGATCAACATGGTAAGCTTTCAAATAATTCTCTAGATCAACCTTTGTACTGAATGCAATTAATACTGCCGTACCCGTGTTCCCACCGAACATACCTTTATCGCCATGACTATGCGAATCAAACAAATAATAAACAGAATTGTGAAAAATGACGGTAGTGGCGCTTGATCCTGCTAGAAATATCCCACTATTGTAGCCGGCTGGTATATTAATAAAATTTTGACTATCAGTGCGAATGGATGTGACAGTAACAGGTGTAAATTCAAACACTAACACATTATTTTCTATCTCAATTTGAGAGGGCAATTCTCCGAAACTTAAATAGTTGTCAACATATCCAAAACTAGCGTATAAGTTATTACCGTTCTGGAGAATGGCATCTAGATCGTTCTGAGACCAATAGCAGGGTGATTTTATATTTGAATAAATTATTGTAGACATGGACATAAACATACATTGAGAGCCCGCTGTCCTACCGAAAACGGCAGCGTTACCTTGATGAATTAATGCTTTAACTAATTTGAAAATAGTAAATGTGCCTGGGCAAGAGCAGCCGCCGGCGCATTTTTTCGAAATATCTGTTCTGTTTTTCTAGGAGGAAAAGTTTATGGGTGTTTACCAGGAAACACTTAATCGCTTAACACCCAGTCGATATCTAGGAAACAGTACGCAAAACCTGTTCAGAAAATCCAGGAACTGTCTCGAATGGCCTTGTATCTGTTAGAAAAATCTAGGAGCCCCATGAGGAAAGAACACATCGAATTTTCCAGCAGCCATTAAAATATGATGATATACCGTATTACTTCGGATAAATGCCACCTTCTTTTAAACGCCCTCCTAAAAGCAAAATTATTAAATAAACGTCCCCTCCGAATGAACTCCCCGGCCCCTAGGGGAGGGGCGTTTATTAGAAACTTGATACTTTAATACTTTAATACCAGTGTTGATTGGGTTTGAAAAGGAAGATTTTAGTAATTTCTTGTAACCAGAGCAGTTTTCGATGCAATTTTAGTCGTTGAACCAAAGAAATTTTGCACTGAAATTCTGATAAATAACTAAAACAAAGGATATGTTTGGTATTTGCTCTAAATATTCGACTTAAGACTAAAATAATTTTATAAACACCCCCTACTTTTAAACGCCCCTCCTAAAATCGAAAATATTAAATAAACGCCCCGCCCTGCGCGTTTATTCAAACTAATATACGGTATTCGAATTCAAAATTATTAACAGTGCCCTTCACTTTATTCACAATTTACTCGGGACCCGCTAATTAATTTTTTGAAAATGTTCCATCCAGGACATTCTTATTCCAGCCCCCCTAGACTAGAGTCTACTTTTGGCTGAACTTCGCTTTTCGATGATTTTTTATGACGCTGATTCCAGTGAAGTAGCCTAGGAGCGTTTGGCGAGGTCGCCATTTTGAGAGAAAATGTTAAAAATCCAAATAAGGGGCCGTCCACATAGTACGTACGCACTAAAATGTCGAAAATCGGATACTCCCTGTACGCAAATGGCTATACCCCCTGGTAAGTACGTACTTTTCATCCACACCCCCTCGGTTGAAGAAAATTTCGAATTCAAATCGTTTATTTCGGACCTTTATTTCATACATGAAACTCGATGTTTATTAAGAAACTTTTTTTTTTCCTTGATGGGTATAAGAAGCGTAAAAATCGACAAAAACACAAGCAAAAAAGGGCTTTGAAAATTTTTTTCTGCGTACGTACATTTTCCTTTGACCCCTCCCCTCCCCCTTAGTGCGTACGTACTATTTGGACCGCCCCTAACAATAAAACTACTTGGTGTTGAAAGATATAATCAAAAATAAGAAACAAACATGCATCGATTTTTATTTGATAATAAGGGATTGCAAACGATATTTGTTTCTTATTAGAGATTTGCAATCCTTTATTCTCAAATAAAAATATTGCTTCCTTCCAAAAACAACTAAAATCTGGCGAACTGTCGCCTAAGCAAAAGCATAAGTATTGCCATAATGCTACCGGGTCACTTAATCGTACCATACAGTCTATAAAAAAAACTTTAAGTGGACCCCGGGCTAGCCCCCCCCCTGCTTATTGATTTTTGGGAAAATATTTTTGAAAGTTCCCTCTTTTGCCCTAGTTCTGCTTTATGTAGTACCCGAGGGTACAGCCCAATGCAGTAGAAGCCGAAGGCTAGAAGTCAATCTCTTTGGTGGGATTTGAAGCCAACAAATCCTACTAAAGTCGCGCCTTGAGCGGTTCGCTTGGTTTTTACACAAATGACAGATTGAAACTAAAATTTACCGCTATATTTGGAAAGTGATATCAATAGGAATTGCTTGATTCAATCTGTCGTCAAAAATACGGCGCATTTTTTCTTGCCTGAGAAAGGTTAGAGATTCTACTCTAACCCTTTGGGCATTAAACTCAATGGTATAGCCTTATCAATCGCACCTATAGCCCGGGGTCGACTTTTTATAGACTTGATGGCGCGATTAAGATTATTTCACTGGACTCGGCGTTATAAAAAATTATCAAAGCAAAGTTCAGAGAGAGGTGTTGATTTGAGGGGGCGTCCTTTTTTAAGATTTTTTCTCAAGAGGAGCGTTTATTCGGTTTTCTGTTAAGCCCGATGGAGTTGCTAGTGTTTTCGAAAGTCCGCGAAGCTTTTGATTGGCCAAGTGCTAAAATTCTTATTAATTTTATTCTTGATTTCCTACCGATACACGACACGTCCAGCGGAAGAAGATGGCGAATAAACACTGAACTCGAAAAAGGTGGCTGGATGGACCTATCCAGTGATTAAAAGCTGATTCTTAGGGTTAAGGTCCTGCAAAGTAGAATAGTAGAATACTTCCTAAAAAATTCTCTGTAGGTCTTAGTTGAGATCCACAGAAAGGTATTATTTTGAAATGGTGTGTAGCTTTCTTAATGTGATTGTTGAAAAGTCTAAATCGTGATTTATATGTAATTATTGTTTTAACGAGTGTTGAGGAACCATGTACTTTGGATTGTGTTACTGTAGAATAGACGTGTTTTTGTCTATTCTCCGTGCCTCAACCACTATCCAATTGGTACATTAAGATATCAATGGTACATAACTCGTTTTGGTGGCAATCTTAGATATATCATTAGAAATGTGTAGATGTCTCTCTTACCGATAAATCCAATATCAAGGTTCATGTCTGTGTTCAATCTTGTCAGGTTGCGGAAAGAAATTTTCCTCATGGTTTTTCGGTTTTGATATGTTGGGGGTTGGGGATGAGTTGGGTATTTTCAGTTTTAATTTTGTGGGTTATGGGTGCTAAGTGTGTATTTTCTTTGTTAATTTAGGCTCACTTAATAGTGATTGTTATTGGTGTTGGGACTCGTTTATTCTTATTGTGTTTTGAATTTGATTTCTTTTGTAGGTTAGGCTCACCTATTATTTATTTATATGGGTGTTAAGGACTCGTTTATTCTATTGCGTTTTTGAAAGTGGTTTCTTATAAATTCTAGTTTATGAAGATTACATTTTTTTAGAAAGCATATGTTGTGTATTTTTATGTAAGCATATCTTTGTATTTTGTTTGTAGGGGGAGTATCTTAGGTGTATTTATTTTGATATTTTTGTATTTGTGTTGTAAATTGGTGTTGTTTGTTTTATAAGCTTTTGTTCTGATGTTGTATCTTATAATTTAAGTATTTAAGTGTTGATAGGTATATTCGTTGTTGGTAACTTTTATTTATAGGCATAGTAGTGTGTTTTTTTGGTAACTTTTATAGGCATAATGATGTGTTGTTGGTTACCGGCTTACGTCGTTTTTGGGGTTGTTTTCCTATATATTGTGGGTGTGTTTTATAAGCATATTTTCTATTGTTTTGATGTTGTTTTTGGTAATGTTTATTTATAAGCATAATGGTGTGGTTGTTGGTAACTGTATATTGTGGGTGTATTTTATAAGCATATTTTGTATTGTTTTGATGTTGTTTTTGGTAATGTTTATTTATAAGCATAGTGGTGTGGTTGTTGGTAACTTTTATAGGCATAATGGTGTGTTGTTGATATGTTATCGATATTTTGTATTGTTTTTGTTGGTATATTTTGTATTGTTTTGATGTTGTTTTTGGTGACGTTTATTAATAAGCATAATGGTGTGGTTGTTGGTAACCATATATTGTGGGCGTATTTTATAAACATATTTTGTATTGTTTTGATGTTATTTTTGGTAACGTTTATTTATAAGCATAATGGTGTGGTTGTTGGTAACTATATATTGTGGGTGTATTTTATAAGCATATTTGGTATTGTTTTGATGTTGTTTTTGGTAACGTTTATTTATAAGCATAGTGGTGTGGTTGTTGGTAACTTTTATAGGCATAATGGTGTGTTGTTGATATGTTATCGATATTTTGTATTGTTTTTGTTGGTATATTTTGTATTGTTTTGATGTTGTTTTTGGTGACTTTTATTTATAAGCATAATGGTGTGGTTGTTGGTAACTTTTATTTATAAGCATAATTGTGTGGTTGTTGGTAACTATATATTGTGGGTGTATTTTATAAGCATATTTTGTATTGTTTTTGGTAACGTTTATTTATAAGCATAGTGGTGTGGTTGTTGGTAACTTTTATAGGCATAATGGTGTGTTGTTGATATGTTATCAATATTTTGTATTGTTTTTGTTGGTATATTTTGTATTGTTTTGATGTTGTTTTTGGTGACGTATATTTATAAGCATAATGGTGTGGTTGTTGGTAACTATATATTGTGGATTGTTTCGATGTTGTTTTTGGTAACGTTTATTTATAAGCATAATGGTGTCGTTGTTGGTAACTATATATTGTGGGTGTATTTTATAACGTTTATTTATAAGCATAATGGTGTCGTTGCTGGTAACTATATATTGTGGGTGTATTTTATAAGCATATGTTTATGTTATCGATAGTGTGGCGGTTGTTTTGAAGATCGTAACGTAAGTGCTATCGTTTTGGAGGTAGTGTTCTAAGTAGAAGGGTAGTAAGAGTGAAGTATGTTGTTATTTTTATATATGAATGTGCTACATGAATAAAAATAAAAGTATATATTAAATTACAATTATGGCTACTTATATATATTTATGAGAAACGTGTTGTGGTTAGGGTGTCTTTGATATTTTTGTTTCTTTTGTAAACTAAAAAAGGTTTTTTAGGGTAAATTTCTTTCAGTGTGTCATCTTTTTGAATGATGGGCCAGTGTTTGGAAAGTATCTTTTGTATAATAGTGAAGTGTTTGCAATATTTTATGATAAATGGGAGATTTGAGGGGGTTTTGTTTTTGTTTTTGTATGTGAAGCCATGTTTTCGTTGTTTTTGTTTTTTTTTGTTTATTATACAGGCAGTGGAATTGTTTTTGGTGTTTTGTTTTATTGATGTTTTTATTCACAAGTTGTGGTGGGTAATCGCAGAGGTCATTTTTAAGATGGCTAAGTTGTTGTTGAAGAATTTTGTTGTCTGTGGTTAGCATGCGATATCTTAAAGCTTGAGTCTGTATTATATTTTCTTTTGTGTGTTTTGGGTGGTATGATGTGTAGTGTAATAGTGAGTTTGTGTCTGTTGGTTTTTTGTAGAGTTTTCTCTTGAAGGTGTTGTTTTTGTGATCTTTGTATATGCTGGAGTCAAGGAAGTCTATTTCCTCTGCTGAGTATTTATGTGTGAATTTGATTGTTGGATGTATGTTATTTATATAGTTCATGAAATTTTGAAGTTCTTTTTTATTTCCAGTCCAGAGCATGAAAATGTCGTCTAGATACCTCTTGTAAAGTTTAATTTTGGTTTTTATTTCTGGTGTAAGTATATATTGTTCTTCAAATCTGCCAAGGAAAAAATCAGCGAAGTTTGGAGCAACCTTTGTACCCATGGCAACGCCTTGTATTTGTTTATATAGGATGTCTTTGAATAAGAAATAGTTGTGTTCAAGTACGAAATGTAAAAGTGTTTGTATTATCTTTTTGTTTGGAGTGAATTTCGGAAGGAGTTGTTTGTATTGATCTATGTAGTGTAAACATGCGTTCACGCCTTCCTCGGTTGGTATATTTGTGTATAGGGAGGTGAAATCTATTGTCACTAAGTAAGTTGTGTCTATTATCTTTTTGTTGACTATGGAGCGTAGGAAATTTTTTGTGTCCTTTATGTGTGAGTTTATTATTTTTGTGAGAGGTTGGATACATCTTGACAAAAAATCGGAAATGTTTTCGTTTACTGAGTTTACTGCAGAAACTATCGGCCTTCCTGGGATGAGTGGTTTGGGGATTTTTGGTAAAATATAAAATAAGTTTGTTCTTGGTGTCTGCGGTGGAAGCAAAAAATTAAAGGTTTCTTTGTTTATGTGGTAATGGTAGTAGATTGTGTCCAGGAAGGCGTCAATATTTGTTTTTAAGTCTTTTAGGGGGTTTTCTGCGATAATTTCATACTGGTCTGTGTTATTTAAGTGGTCCATTGCTTTATTTTCATAGTCAGTTTTATTCATTATGACAATAGAACCTCCTTTGTCAGCTTTTTTGATTTCAATTTTTGTGTTTCTAGATAAACGGAGTAGAGTTTTCTTTTCTTTCGGGTTTAGGTTGTTTGTGAGTGGTGAGTTTTTTAGAGTGTTTTTTAAGCTGGAGATTTCTTTTGTGACTATTGTGAGATATTTATTGAGGTTTTTATTGTTTGGTGGGGGTGCTTGCCATTTTGTTTTTGTTTTCTTTTTCCAAAGTTCCGGTTTTGATTTAGGTTGTGTTTTTGAAAAGAAGTAGATTGTTTTCATTTTATTTGTAAATGTATTTAGAGAAGAGTCAACTTCTGAGATAATTTCTTGTGGGGTGGGTGTAGGGATAAAGTTTAGGCCCTTTTTTAGTATTTCTGTTTTTTTGTTGGTTATGTTTGGTTGTGTTTTCTTTTTTATAGATCTATTTAGATTATTTACATGATAAATTACTTTTTTGAATATTTGTTATGTCGGTGTTGGGTTTGTTGTTGAGTTTGGTGTGGCACTTGATGGCTATGTCGATGTTGGGTTTGGTGTGGCATTTGATGTTGTCTCTTTCTTACGCTGTCCGTCGTTTTCTTCCGTATAACTTCATCGAACATTCTTTGTTCTATTTCCTCAGCCTCTTTGGGTTCAATTTTTGCCCGAAGTAGTTCTCTGTCGGTGAGAAGTGTTTGGCTCTGGTTCTTGTGATGGTTGCCTCCATGTCTTTGTTCACTCTCGGTGAGTGATAGCCTTGATTCTAGTTTTGGAATAAGTTTCTCTGGTGTTCGTTTTCGTGTAACTTGATCTTCGAAGAAGGAAAGTTGTTTTTGGTGGTATAGAAATCCTCTGCAGACAGATTGATATTTTCGTTTGATTGCCTCATACTCCGAGAGGTTTGGTGATGGTGTGTGTATGTTTTCAGGCTGTTTTCTCACCGATTGGGCCAGTTTCAGGAGGAGGTCATTTCCTAATGCGGGCGGTGGGGGTGTTAGTGGTGGTGATTTTTGTTTCTGGCCACATTGTATGAAACTATCATCCAATGTTGGTGTCGCGTCGTTGTTTTCTGAAAAGTGTTAAAAGTATGTATAGTTGTGGAGATGTTGGGGTTTTTTTCTGGTCACTGTTGATTTTCTAATTTAACTTTAGATATGTGTAACGAAAAGTGGTGTGTTTTTATTTTTATATTTTGAAGGAATATGAGTATTATGTGTAGAGCAGCTGAAAAGGTTTCTTGAGTATGGAGTAGTTTTGTCATCGAGTAAAATTATTTGTAAGTAATGATTTTCGTGTTGCATGTTTGTTGAAAAAGAATTGTGTAAAATATTTTTGTAGTAGAAACGCAGTGTGAAGATTTTAATGTTGGATTTGAATATCATTAGAGTAGAAACGTAGTGTAGGTGTAGGAATTTTACATAGTATTGTTAAAGAATGGCTGTATTTTAAAATCATTAGAGTAGAAACGTAGTGTTTCAATTTTAAATTGTATTGTTAAAGAATGGGTGTATTTGAATATCATTAGAGTAGAAACGTAGTGTTTCAGTTTTAAATTGTATTGTTAAAGAATGGGTGTATTTGAATATCATTAGAGTAGAAACGTAGTGCTGTTTCAATTTTACATTGTATTGTTAAAGTTATGTTGTATTGTTTAAATTGTGCCTATTGTGTGGAATTTTATATTTTTTCGAAAAGTGAGGAGATATTTTTTCGAAGCAATTTTAAATGTTTTATGAAGAGAAAGTGTGTTTTGAGAAATAATTTTGTAGTTTTGTTGTTTTGAAGTAGATCGTGAATTGTTATGAGTAAATTTTATACGAGCAGTATTCGTGTGAGCAGTATTTTATTCGATTTCATGTTGAACAAGATTTGTTGTTTTTGATTCGATATTGTGAAATTTTATCTTAGAGACTGGTGTTTTAAATTTGGTGTTCTTTTATTTTGTATTTTGAGTTTAATCTTAACCTTGTCTCAGATTTGGTGTGTGTTGTGTTTTGGAGTTTGTCTGAAAATTAAGCTAAGATTTTAAGATTTATTTTGAAATATTTTGTGTTTTAATTTAGTGTTTTGAAATTTATCTTAAACTTGTATAGGATATGGTGTGTTGTTGTGATCGTGAAGAACTTTTCATTCAGATCAACATATCAAAAGAGTTTTTGTGACGGTTTTCTCTACATTTGTGATTTTATCCTGTTGGTAAAATGAGACATGATTCTTGCGAAGGCTAGTACCTTAGGTAGAGTACTTCCTAAAACTTCTCTTTAGGTCTTAGTTGAGATCCACAGAAAGGTATTATTTTGAAAAGGTGTGTAGCTTTCTTAATGTGATTGTTGAAAAGTCTAAATCGTGATTTATATGTAATTAGTGTTTTAACGAGTGTTGAGGAACCATGTACTTTGGATTGTGTTACTGTAGAATAGACGTGTTTTTGTCTATTCTCCGTGCCTCAACCACTATCCAATTGGTACATTAAGATATCAATGGTACATAACTCGTTTTGGTGGCAATCTTAGATATATCAATAGAAATGTGTAGATGTCTCTCTTACCGATAAATCCAATATCAAGGTTCATGTTTGCCATGTCTGTGTTCAATCTTGTCAGGTTGCGGAAAGAAATTTTCCTCATGGTTTTTCGGTTTTGATATGTTGGGGGTTGGGGATGAGTTGGGTATTTTCAGTTTTAATTTTGTGGGTTATGGGTGCTAGGTGTGTAATGTGTGTTTTCTTTGTTAATTTAGGCTCACTTAATAGTGATTGTTATTGGTGTTGGGACTCGTTTATTCTTATTGTGTTTTGAATTTGATTTCTTTTGTAGGTTAGGCTCACTTATTATTTATTTATATGGGTGTTAAGGACTCGTTTATTCTATTGCGTTTTTGAAAGTGGTTTCTTATAAATTCTAGTTTATGAAGATTACATGTTTTAGAAAGCATATGTTGTGTATTTTTATGTAAGCATATGTTTGTATTTTGTTTGTAGGAGGAGTATCTTAGGTGTATTTATTTTGATATTTTGTATTTGTGTTGTAAATTGGTGTTGTTTGTTTTATACAGAGAATTTTTTAGGAAGTACTCTACCTAAGGTATTAGCCTTTGCAGGACCTTAACCCTAAGATGCTTTTCGATGTCATAGAAATATGATTTAGAGAAAGAGGGATTCAACCACCGTTCTCAAAAAATCTAAAGGAAATTTCTTATTTCATGTCATATGAAAAAAAAAAGAATTTCAAGAGAAACTGGAGAAAAAAAAGAACACACAATTTTTTTTTTTAGTTGGTGGCAGCATATTTTCGTTTTAAAAAAGACCTTGGGGGCTGCAGTACCAAGTTCCGGACCCAGTTCCCCAAGGCCTTGTCCGTCGTGTCATTGGTGGGCCCGTCTTTAACAGCAAGAAGGAACTCCTTGTACGTTCGTTCTACAATAGAATTACAGAAAATTGTTATTAAGAAAAGGAAAACAAAAAATTCAGAACAATTTTGGATTCCTTAGAGCCTAAATTCCAGTTCAATGTAGGAAGCCAATCCTTATCAGGGTGTCTACAGATTTTTTTCCTGGATTTAAGGTTTTCAAGGTTTTTTGGTCATTTCTAAGTGGTTTTTCAAGGTTTTTTGGCCAAAACTTTGGTACTTTTCACTATGTTCGGGCTATTTTGAAATGTTTTCAATGAACCTCGGGGTTATTAATCCCAAATCACCCTCTAAACCATGTTATTACTAGTACAAATAAGACTTGTTTCAGTTAACCTTTTTATCTCAAAATTTCATGCTCCATCATCCAATTAATGATAACAATCATTTTTGTTGGGTTTGACTTTAAAATCGTTTATTTTTTCTTAGCAGGGGTAGTGTAGAAGTTTTGCCTACAACGTCAGTTTTTTGGTCACGAAAACTTTTGTTAGGCCTTCGCTTCTCAAAAAAGCTTCAAAATCCTATCTTCTTTCGAACTAATTAAATGCGGTTGAGCCCAACCAAAGATGCTACGGATCATAAGGATGAGCCCCCTACTAAGAGACACAAAAAAGATAACCACATTTTAAAAGAAAAAAACAGTTACAGTCACCTGAAGCAGTGGGTAGTATTTAATGAAAAGGAAAAGAAAGGAAATGGTTTCTGTGATAGAATAGATGATTTTGAAGAGGAAAAATTCGTCTTACAAAATTCGTTTGACGCACCAAAAATAGCAAAATGTACTTTTAAGTGTAAGACCGATACTTACATTTCAACGTGTTGGCCATCTCCTCCAATTGCGACCTCAGGCCCACGATTTCTTGCTTAAGATCTTCGTCTGACATTTCAGTATTGTTTTTACCTGTGAAAAGTTTTTAAAAATAAAAATAAATTGAATGTTACCGAATAGGATCAACAGAATCAGTCGGAACAAAGACCAATTAAGAAATGACTCAGGTATATATTTCGTACAAATGAAACTATTTCAAACTCATTTAACTAATTAATGCACTACAGGGACTCGTTGACTCTCGAAACTGGGCAAACTGGATTTATTCTTTCTGTACAGTGTCCCAGAAAAATAGCTGAGTAATAAAAGGACAATCAATCAAATGTTGTTTTTATTTTTTTCTTTTGAATTGCAAAGAGAAAAAGAATCAAAAAGATTTTATGGTGAAATCATTATTTAGAGCATTTGACTATTTATTCTGGGACACTTTCTTTCATATTGATTTCCTCCTTGTGCTTCTACGGTTTCTCTAAAATAAAGTAGGAAGAAAGTAAATTTAATTCCATAAAACTTTGAACAAATGTTTGGTGTTGCTTACTACTGGTTCATTAGAAATTTCCAAACTAAAAAAAGAAAATCCATAGGAATGGTTCTAGTAGATTGTAATACTTACATGGTTGTATTGTATTCAGTAAAACTTGACCAAGAGAGACATTGCGTCGAGTAAAATACTCCACCAAGGGTTGTTCTACATGAATTCTCCTGAAAATAAAACAAAAAAACCGAAGACAAGCAGTTTTGGATTCAAACAATGGTCACCAATGCAAAAATAATATGACACATGTTACGAATTAAAAGGGAATCTAAAAATAGGAAGTGCCAGCTATTTTAGTGTTAAAAAGTGATAAATTTTTTATGATAGTATGCAGGAATTAGTTCAAAGAGGCATCACCGTGAAAAATATTTTGAGGCTGAAATCTGCTGAAATTCAGCATCCATGTCTCTTATTACCTCAAGAACAACAAGAAAAGAAAAAAACGAAAAACACTAATTTTCCTATTATTTTCATTTTTGAAAATTGCTTTGAGTTTTTCAATTGATAATTTTACACTCACTAATATCTTTACAATAAGCACAAAACGGTTATCCAATTCAAATATTTTCAAAAAATCAAATGATCTATTTGTTATTGGTCACTTACCTCTATTCCACGAGCATGTGATTAAACTTAAAAGCTGAATTTGATAGTTGCACAGCAACCATAAACAGTTCTGGTGCACCCAACCACCCTTTCATAATGTGTAAAATTTTGAGCAATTGACAAGGTCAAAAAGTCGATAAAAAACCTAACTTAACGTCTCGTATGATGCAGAAAATTATAAAAGACTGCAGAAGCAACAAAATTTTTAGAAATATTTCTTGAATTTTACATTCATTTAAAGAAGATAATTTAATTTTAATTCTCGAAATATTTCGTCATTCTAGCCTTAGCCTTAAATTTGAGTGAAATGGCAATTATAGGCTCCTTTAATTCGGAATTTAAAGAATAGATATACTTATTTTATAGCAACCCTTGTAATTTTACACAAAATGACAACCAGACAGGCTCGTAAGCTCCACACCCAAATTGCAGGAATGTCAGATTCGACTGCAAAATAACACAATATGTACGAACAACAATGTTCTCAGTACATGACAAGTGGCAGGAATGTCAGATTCGACTGCCAAAATAACACAATATGTACGAACAACAATGTTCTTAGTACATGACAAGTGGCAGGAATATAAATTCAACTGCTGCATTTTAATAATCATATGTACGAACGACAGGTTCTTGATACACATTAGGGCATGAACTTAAGCATAACTGTAAAAATAACTCCTTCTTTGTCTTAAAATAGAGCTTTAAATATTAGATAGTCCTGACTAAGTTAAACGTTAAAGTGAATGTTTTAACAGAAAACCACAAACCAAAAGTGGCACAATGAAAATACAAATTCATAATATAAAAAATTAGTTTTTATAAGAGAGACCAATCTGATTAGTTCTTTAACAGCTCTGAATGACCTGAGCCAAATTTTTTATTTTAGACTTTTTGATCAACCAACCAACCAACTCTTTCAAAGTTAACCAACCAGCATGTAAAACATTTGAATAAAAGACTCGACTCGCCCAATTGATCATTTCGCATATACATTACAATAAAAATGCACTTTTAGCCACAGTGAAAAGTCCAGGATCATTTAGAAAAAGTTAATCAAAACCATTGAAAACTTGCATTCAAATCTTTTAAATAAAATCTCAAAGATTACACATCTTCAAACCCAGTAAGTCTTCACCATTAAACAATTTTTACAATTTCCAGATAATCTCAATCATAAACATAGTGAAAAGATCATTGTTTAGACCACAAAAGGCTTTTGGATAGATTGGATGACGTGATTAAGTGGCCTGGTGTATATTGGCGACGTTTTGTCTTTAAATGTTGACAGAATCTACAGATCACCCCAGGTCCTTTGACAGCAAAACAATTCAATAGAATCTTGAAGATTTCACACAGTGATTTTGAAAGTTTTAATTCAATATTATAGAAATCGGGGTCAATAGTGGTACTCATAATGCCAATTGCTTCTAGTCAGCATCAAAACGAAAATGTCAGCCAAGATTAGACTCTATCCTGGTGAGATGTAGGTAAAATTTTAACCAAATGGCTGTAAGTTGAAATGTAGCATTCAGCACAACTTGTGCAAATCATGAAAATTATAACATTCAAATTCAGTCTATGAAAAGTTGCATGTGACAAAAGCACAACATTTGCACATTCGAGTTAATTGGAAGCTACCTATAAACAATGCTGAACATGCCAAGAGACAGGAGTAACGTACATGCTATTGCGCTATTCCATTTCAATTTAACTTTTTCATTAAAATAAAAGCAAGTCTTTTAAATTGGGCAAGGTATCCTAGCTGTACAAAAACAAAAAAGACTAAAAATTGCAAGAATGGACTACCTTAAAAGAAAGAAATTTTGGAAGGAGTTCAATTTTATTCATCAGATGGTGAAAAAAGCTTTCCTCTGATAGAAAATATTATTTGGCAAACAGTGGGCTTTTAAGTTTTAAAATCAGTACCCCCAATTTGTTTCATTTAAGGTAGCTATGATATTGAATGGCTTATTCGAGAGATCACTTCTAATCCTAGTCAGGAGATTTCTAAGAAAAGAATGAAACAGAATGACCCTGGACTTTAGCTAGGTTAAGAAAATTAAGAAAATATTTAAATTCGTTAAAAATGATTATGTAAAAATTTTTTAAAGTATATTGAAATAAAAGGCTACCCTTATGCTAGTAAATTCTGATAAATTATTTATCTCTAGAAAAATTATCCAGAGTCCATATAGTCTATAGACATTTTCTATATGCTTTTCTAAAGAAATCAGATGGAAGTCTCCTTCTGTTTGTTGTATTTTGTTTTGTGGCTCCTGCGGCCTTCAATCTATCTTCTGTCAAATAGTTACTTTAGATCTTTGAGAGTTTGTTAAGAAGATCAGATAAAACAGGCTGAGAATCCAAAGATTGAAGTGCATTCGTTTTACCTTGAAGATCACTTATCAACCTTTCTGTAATTTTTGTTCCTGATTTAAAAGGGGACAAAACTGAAGGTGACAAATCTTTAAAATGAGCAAACATGGCTAACATATGGTAAGATAATGCTGAAAACAAAATTTCGGCAGTTTGATAACAGCCATATGTGACAAGCTTCCCACGTTTGCTTTGCTCTGTTGCTGCATTTTTTACAGCATGTATTCTTTTACTTTTTAATTTGAGGATTTGTCTCCAAATTCTCAAAATTGTAATCCCTTTGCTAGCACTTGTTTGCATTTTAATGGGATCAGAACAAGGCTCTAAGAAGGGTTGAAACAAAGTAATTACAGAACGAATATAGAGAACAGTTCGCTTT
This sequence comes from Clytia hemisphaerica, assembly GCF_902728285.1. NCBI lineage: Eukaryota > Metazoa > Cnidaria > Hydrozoa > Leptothecata > Clytiidae > Clytia > Clytia hemisphaerica. Next base: position 2,366,287 of record NW_027103551.1, read on the forward strand.
GAAGCATCTATGTGAAGTTCTAATAAATCAGCAACTGATTCCTTGAACATTTTCAGTGCGGAGTCTACATTTTGATCAAAATAAGCAGAAAACAAAAGATCATTATTAGAAAATCCTAATTTCTGACCTGAACCATCACACAGAGTTTTAAATTCCTTTAGATGATCGATAGATGCCTGCATAAGGAATTAAGCCCCGGGAAAAAGTCAAGGTCTAAAGTTGAGTATTTCAAGCATTTTAAAAAAAGACGTAGACAATGGTCATAATCAAGGTATGCAATAGATGGCAATGGGCCAAAATATGGAGCAGCAAACTTTGTGACTCCAATACCAAGGGTTAGGTATTTAACTCCTAGTTTTAAAAGCTCAGCGTTTGGAGTCATTAAGGCAACTGATGCAGCAAGCTGAAAGCCTGCTGAGTTAGTCGCGTGACCTATCAATTTGATAGGGTTACTTTTCAAATCACCGTTTTTGTCAAGAAAACAATTCTTACGAACTAGGTCCCACACTTTTAACAAGTGCTCTCCCTTGTAACCTTTGTTTGGTGTGGGCCAAACTAAATAAACAATAGGTTTGCTGTAAACACCAGACAGAGCTGAAAGATTGTGCACAGCAGCATCTTTGGATAACAAATTATCCTTAATAACTCTATCTACATATGATTTAAGGGCAGAATATTCATCCTCAAACTCCTTAGAAAGTACATCTTTAAGTAGAATTGATGAATTTTCCCATTCTGCACAGTCCGCATTAAATGACTCACCAATTAACTCAATTTCACCATCCTCGTTTAAGACAGGTGAAATGAAACGAAGCAGCCGAGCTTCATCTGTGGCATCTACCACAGGACCCCCTTCATAGAGAACTTCCGCACTTTCAAAGGTGTTGGAATTCAAACCAAGCTTTAATTTATTAGTTTTACATGTGCTTTTGCACAAGTCTTTCCTGGCAGACCAAATATCTTTTGAAATAAAGAATAATTTGATTGCCCTAAATTGTTAATCAAATTAGAGCCAATATCTTTAACAATGTCGCAAAATTTGTGGTTATTTTTTGATTTTAATTTACCAATCAAGTTTCTACAAACTTGATATTGAATAGACATTTTTTCATCAGGCTGCTGAAAAAGACTCACCATGTCAACAGCAAGTTTTGTTAAATCATTGTCATCGCAAGATTGCAATAACATATGCTCCCAGGATCTCTTTTCAAATTTACTACGTTTTTCCATTTTCTTAATTTCTTTTTTAAGATCCTTATTCTCTGTCTCAACTTTTTTTACATAGTCTTGACGTTCAGACTTTGTTGTTGAATAGCCATGAAACCTTTTCGACCAATTCTAGATTCTGATGTCAACAATGCAGCATTTCTAACTATGTTCATTAGGTCCTGTAAATAACTTTTATGAGATGCACAATTAATGCACGTGAAAGGATGTTTCCCATCAGATTGAGAAAACAGGAGACACGGAGGATCGAGACTCTTTAACGAACCATCCGAATTTATTGGGGTTGTTGTTTTACCAGGAATATAAACAAGTCTAGATGATTTGTCTGATTCGCTACACAAATCATTATGCTCATCTGGTTGATTTTTTCTCCATTGAGCAAACTTTATGGTCTTTCAAACCTTCGCATGTTTTCCAAAGTTTTTTTCCCCTAAACAGAGTTGTGTTTTTTTTGTGCGAATGGTAGTGTTATCTCTGTACCTATCGACAAGATCTTTGTCCCAAATATGGTAACACGGGTGCTTTTTTAAGTTTCTTTGAACTAGTTTCCTCAAAATACTCAGTCAAAATCAGATCAAATTTTTCAGTTTTCTGGGTTTTTGGATTAGGATATCCGACCTTAATCTCTGACATCCAGTTTAGCACTTTCTTGTGGTGAATTGCAGCTGCATGCTCATAAACCTGGCGGAAACCAGATAAATCTCTAGTTCCTAGATCAGTTGTTTTTTTCCCTAATGGTATTGAAAATTTATTAAAAAATTCACAAACATCACATTTGAACAAAGCGTTATTTTTACTTGGCTCATTGACAACAGTAAATTGTGGGAGTAAATCTCCTTCAGTTAGATCTTTTAAAAAGGAAGCTGCTACATTTCCAACTGGCACTGGAGTAAAAGAGGAACACAAAATACTTTTCAATCGTTGTTCTATTGGATTATCAGTGCATGTTGCTTTTAAGATCAATCTTTGTATTTTGTCACTCTGAGTATGTGATACTTTGAAAGTTTCTTCTAAAAGTGTTTCAAATGAATCATACTGACTTGGTAGATTTAAAGATGTTGCAGCTTTAAAATTTTCAAAATGACGAGAAAAAACCAGGTTGTTGTAATACTTTGATTCTTTGGATTTATCTCTAAATTTGAATTTTTTAGGCAAATAGTTTGAATCACTTTTCTCTGTGCAACTTTTTCCTGTAGAATTGAGATATTGTAGCAATGTTCTTTTTGCTTTTGAACCAGTTTTTCGTGTTTCAAGCAGTTCAACATCTAGTTAATTTTTATCTGCAGGAGAACTCGTTTTGAATTCCTCTTGGGAATAATTCTCCAAGCTTACCATCATTAGGTCACTATCAATAAAGTCGCTGCTGTTGGATTTAGTGGTTATGTTGTTTGTGGAAGAAGTTATTTCTGAGGAATGGTTTTGCAAATCATTTAATTGAGTGATATCTTTATCAAATTCAATATTGGACTCAATACTTAACTCATCATTCTTTTGTACTGAAGATGTTTCAAATATCTTTGAATGAGTTATGACCAAGAAATGACACAAAACTTCTTCATTGTCCTGTTTATGGCATACTTCATTGTTTTTCTTCATGGATTCCTTGAAAACCGGTTCCTTTTTACCTTCATTTTTTAATTGAAAACCATGTAAAATATGTAAATGTTTTCCTTCAATTTTTTTTTAAACAAATTTGATTTATTATCAAGGCTATTTTTTAATAAGTTGCAAAAAATTTGATCATCGATATGAGTAACATCATAATATTCCATGTAAGATTTTTTTAGAACTTCTACTTTTACCCATTTTTTTCTTTTGAAATAAGAGAAGCTTGAAACCATTTAAGAACGCTGTCAACTGTGGGTTCCATGACCTGAAATAGGAAATAAAAATTATCTATTTGTAGAGTTTTAACATTAGCTTAAGAGTTAATATAACCATAGATATAGACAGCCATTTAAGCTTGGTGCTCACGTATTAAGAGAAGTGGCGTTTAACACTTGTCGCGCATGTCTAATGCTAGTCACGGACGTTTAACTTTTCTACTCACTGGGAGCTTTTTAGCAAAGAGAGATGGAGAAAGAGGGAAAATTGAAACGAGATCGAAAATGAAAACCAAAAATTTCAAAAGAATTAATCTTGTTTACATTATGGTGCCTTTGAACCTTTTTTGATGTGTGTTTAACTGTTTTCACTTTTAATACTAAACGCGTGCGACTAATGAATGTACTCACTAGGGTGAATTTTTCTTAGTCGTGTGTGTCTAGTGTTAAACACACTTGACTAGTGTTAAACGCCACTTTTTAAATATGTGAGTACCAAGCTTTAACCCTTTCCAAATTAAAATGTCCAATTAAAAAGTAGAAAGCTTGAAGTTACCATTTTCACACAGTCAATAAATCCTTAAAAACACCAAAATACCCTGAAATGTCAATGCAATTCTGACCATAATTGTAATTAACTCGAAATAGACATTTTTACATGAGTGTTCGTTTCATATCAGACACGTGATTGATACCAGGACAGTGTCTGCCTATTGTTATAGTAGGATATAAGCAAAAACAATGTTTCTCTTTTTCTCTTTCTGACCAATCTTCTTCCACATCCATGTCAATTTGATATCAAAAAGCTTTTAAGCTTAAAAGCAAATCACTCTTTTTAACAAAACCTTTACAAAACAAATACACAAATGATTGCTTATTTTCAACTTTAGACCCTTCTCTATTTCAATTATACCACACTTTAATTCAACACCAAAGTCAGTTTCGTATTGAAATATCGCCTTTGAAAACTGACTGGTCTATCAATAATTTAAAGCATGAAGACAACCACCAATAGTTACGCGGACGAAATAGTAATAGCCTGTAATCAAGCTTTTACTAATCACCACACACTAATTTAATAGTTCCCTCAAGAGGTTGTCTCCATACAAAAAATCATTGAAAGACCAATCCGTGATCAAGACAATATTTTTACATGTAACAATTACAATTTACCAAAAGTCAGTTTCATATTAAAAAATTGTCTTTAAAACTGACTGGTCTATCAATAATTCAAAGCATGAAGACAACCACCAATAGTTACGTGGACGAAATAGTAATAGCCTGTAAACAAGCTTTTACTAATCACCACACACTAATTTAACAGTTCCCTCAAGAGGTTGTCTCCATACAAAAAATCATAGAATGACCAATATGTGATCAAGACAATATTTTTACATGTAACAATTACAAATTACCAAAAGTCAGTTTCATATTAAAAAATTGTCTTTTAAAACTGACTGGTCTATCAATAATTCAAAGCATGAAGACAACCACCAATAGTTACGTGGACGAAATAGTAATAGCCTATAATCAAACTTTTACTAATCACCACACACTAATTTAATAGTTCCCTCAGGAGGTTCTCTTCATACAAAAAATCATTTAAAGACCAATCTGTGATCAAGACAAAATTTCACATTGGGATAATGAAAAAAGTATCTGTTTTGCATACTCTCGTACACCTTGGTATTCCCCTAAGAGGTGCATACCCCTTTTTAATATTATCATCTCTCACAAAAGCTTTGAGGTTTAAAGGGTCTATTGTCCCTCCTGAAATTAACTAACAGTCTTTTTAGCAAAAAAATATTGAAAAAGTTCCCTTTTTGACCACCAACAGACGACGCTGCCTTGCCTTTTTAAAATATGACCTGTATGCACCCAGACGGTGTCAATCGAACAACTTCGAACAAAAATCGCAATGGAACCAATCGAACGTAATCAAATCTCAATCGAATGGCGGATTCCTGGGTAATATTCGATTGTGTTCGATTGCGTTTAAGTAAGCTTAGATTGGTTCGATTGATAGTGAACTATGTTCGATTGTCGAATAATCTTCTATTTCGTTTGGTTAGGTTTATGTTTGATGAGTTTGATTAAATTAAATTGGATCAATCCGTTAGGGCTTTATAGCGGGCGACCGAGTGCTGAAGTACCCTACCAAAGCGAATAAAATATAATATAATTGAATCAATCGAACGTAATCGAATACAATCGAACGTAATCGAAGCAATCGAAGAGCAAATCCTTGGTAATATTCGATTTGCATTCAACTGATTCAGCGTTCGATTTGTTGGATTGACACCGTCTGGATACACAGATAGTTGCGGTTTTTAGAAGAAAATTAAAAAAGTTAAACTTCTTTGTTGATGAAATAACCACAACATCTTATTAAACTTTGGATGACCTTTTATTTCTAATAAAAGTGTCACAGCGTACGTGCATCTTGGTGAATTTCTATTTGACCTCCCCCTCCCTGTCACGTATGCTTTCATTTGTTTTTTGTGGCACACTCCTCCTATGCCCCTGTAGAACAATTATGTCACATCTTTAATTCAAATTGATTGAATTTGATCAATTGGATTAAGTTAAATGTGATCATCAAATCATTTAAATCATGAAGCATTATTCTGAAACTCCACTTCTTAAAGATAATAATTCAAATTCCATTTGCTAAGAAACAAAAAGTTATATCAGTTATATGTTAAGAAAATCAAAGAAAATAATACATTAATTCAAATTGATTGAATTTGATCAATTGGATTAAGTTAAATGTGATCATCAAATCATTTAAATCATGAAGCATTATTCTGAAACTCCACTTCTTAAAGATAATAATTCAAATTCCATTTGCTAAGAAACAAAAAGTTATATCAGTTATATGTTAAGAAAATCAAAGAAAATAATACAGTTACCTTGATTTGTAAATCCCAAATTGGTCTTTCTGAATCTGAAGAATTTTTTAATACTTGATTGTGGTTGTATGGTTGCAAGGTTGGTTAGGATCTTTCCTCCAATTCTTGTATTTGTTGTATCTTCACAAAGGCGACCGCCTTCTTTGCAAAATGTGTTGAAAAAGATGGCGGATTCGACTTTCGCGCTAGTGAAAGCCGAAAGAGAGCTGGAACCGAGTATTGATTTCAGAGAGGCAAACGCGCGCATTCGCGCGTGGTGATATATATTATGCTCAATATGCTATGTTATGTTATGCTATTATTGTATTATTCATCATAAGTGTATAATATCTAATATCTGTGCGGTTAGCATAGCGTGATACTACAAGGTACTAACAATCTCTAGATTATATCAAAATAATAATAATCTATGAAGGATTTCACAGACAGTTTGCCCGCCGTACGCGCGGATAAGAAGAGAAGAAGTTGGTTTCCAGGAGCACTCAGTTGGCAAGCCAGACAAAGAGGAGAAAAAATTTTCCAGGAGCACTTGAGAGGACCAATTCTCCAATTCTCCCAAGAGCACTAAATCATACCCAGAACAGATGTAAATTTCCAGGAGTCTTAATTTTCCTCTCGAACAGATAGCTTATTCCAGGAGTCTAACTCAATAAAAACAGTTCAATTTTCCAGGGAAATTCACCCCTCCGAACAGATATTTCGTACTTTCTAGCCGGCGGCTGCTCTTGCCTGGGTTCTTTTCTATATCACCTGACTGAAGAAGTATAATGGACAAGTAGAATATTATAGCTAAAAAAGGCATAGGTTTTAAACATCGGGAGAGGGCTCTACTAGAATCTAAATATTTAGGTTGTAGATGACGATATATCGAACGAAGATCAAACTGCCTTGTCCCATTAAAGTTACCTATCGAAATGCGGTATGCTTCGATTGATATCATGTTTACAAAAATTTTTTGACGGGGTACTTACACGGAAAAGACAAATTTGAATATAATACTTTTTTCAACGGATGTTTTTTTGCGAGTAAAGTAAACCAATAGCAAAGGGAAGCACAATAAATCGGACAACTTTCAATTAGTATTGAATTTCTATTTAAGTATAATTGCTAATCCCGACCTAAACCAACTAAGACAAATAAGCTGACGGAACTAAATACGTCCAAGTAAGCTTCTGTAATCGTAGTAAGCCAAGTAGATCTAAGTAGTCAAGTAAACCAAGTCAATTCTAGTAAACAAACAGTACAGGTGACACTAAGTATGCTGGGTAATATCAAATGATCTAGGTATTCACAAAGTATACAGATGAGATCGCTAAACTCCACTGAACGGTGGCGCTTCCTGAAAAGTAAAAAAAAAAGACTATCATAAAATGGTCGAAACCAAAATTTCAGATATCATGACCTTTAGTGACGTGTGGTGGTATATTACAAAATAAAGACTTAAGGCATTTTAGTATCATGTGTACAATGCCAAATTATGTGGGATCTTCAAGAAATTTAAGAAAGATTTTTTTTCAGATTTCTATTTTAATTTGTGGTTTATACTGTTCGACTTGCTCTGGGTACCCTACAGATAGATATTTAGACATCTTAAAACAATCTGATATAAAATATTCTATCTCACCTGTTGAGCAGCGATCAAAGTGTAATAATCTCTTTGCCAAGTTCTCCTGGATACTCTGATAACAATGAGAATCTTTTCTTTAACAATGGCGCGAGTCGGAACAAATCCAAATGCTAAAAAAATGTTTTAAATTTAATAGACACAATGTTCTTCAAATTGCACTGTTTAATAATTATGAAATATTGTCATACAATGTCAAATTTATTCCTTCATGAACCATTTGGTCTTTTCAAGATTTTTTACTATAATTAGGTAAAATATGCTGATAAAATTAATTTTACTTTGTATACCAGAAGGCTGCTATGATTGAATTAGAAGCGGTATTTCGACATTATGCAACGTTATGGTAGCATTTTAACACCATGTCAAATTTATTCCTTGATGAACCATTTGGTCTTTTCAAGATTTTTTACTATAATTAGGTAAAATATGCTGATAAAACTGATTTTACTTTGTAGACCAGAAGGCTGCTATGATTGAATTAGAAACGGTATTTCGACATTATGCAACGTTATGGTAGCATTTTAACTAAATTATGTTTGTTGAAATTAATTGAACTTTATAGTCACTCATTAATTTTTCACATGGATCAGAATTTGCGGATGACGCCTTTTAAATATTTCATGAAGGCTTATCTTTGCAAATTTCAAATATTTTGGAGTGACATAAATTTGCGGATGTCACCTAAATCTGCAAAATCTGCAAATTCTTAATCCCGCAAGAATCCATTATCATCGATCCTTTTTAATTGACTCTCACTTTTACAAAACATTGAAAAGTTTGATTTGCGAAACAAATGGAAATTTAATTGTTCAATACACCTTATTGGAAAGTGTCAAAATTGGGAGGTAAATAAACAATGAACACTAACACAAATACTGAAGTGACACGAAAAAACCCCACCCTCCTTCAAATAGCGTCAACATGGCAATCAAACTTAATCTCAAGATATCGATCCTTTTTCTATCGCTGTTTCCAGCCATCTTTATTTTTGCTACGAGGCATGCATAGTTTACATAAATAAATTCTAAACTTTTCACCAAAATTCCCGGGAATTTTATCACGGTGTCAACCAAACGAAGCGACAAAAAAAACAGTTGTCTGCTAAACCCCTGCCCCCCGAAATGTCCAAGCGACGTTTTTTTTGTGGCCAGTGTGAGTTTGGATGACTCCCCTTAGGGGGCATCGAAAAATTGTTCTGTTCGCACCTGCCCATCATATTTTCTGCTGATTTTCAGGTGGTGAAGAAGCAGGAAAAACCTGCTTTTTTCTCTACCTCCAAAGCAAAGAACAAAGGCGATGGGAATTTGATGTTCTGTTTACCGTCGCGTTTCAAAAAATATTTGATGCGGCAAAATTTCATTATTCATTATTCCTACCTGGTGCTTCCAATCTCCAACAAAGTTGAATTCCACCGTGAAATTGAGCTGCTTTCACTTTCGGAATCAAAATGACATGCCCGAAAATTCAAACGCGTTCGAGACGCGTCTAAGACACGAATTTCTAAAATGCCCTTGATGCCGCCCACTGCTTAAAAAATGCCCATTTGCGGACGTGATTGGAACCATTTTTTTTACTCGAGGCGCACATTTTGTTAGCGAAGATGTTATTTTTGATTCACTTTAAGTGTTTTGGATAGCTTGGCACAGGAAAAGAAGAAAATAATGAGTTTTTAAGAAATAATGAACTTTTTTGAGCGGCGGCTCAAGAGCATGCGGGCGGTCGACGGTAAATAGAACATCAAATTCCCATCGTCAAACAAACACATAAACAAAACAAATAACTGATAAATTAGATTGAAACTACTGGGGAGAACAGTGTTATTTTGGCTTACTTTGCAATTAAGGAAGTCAACAGATACAACCCCCATCATCAGAAGAAGAAATTTGCTTATTCTTACGCAGTTTTCATAAAACCAAAAAACCGTTCCAACCGCTCGCCATCCACTATGTATTTTAAGAACCGCTGCAATGCAAACAGAACAATTTTTTTATTATTTGATCAGTATATAGCTTTTTCTTCAATCACATTTAATCTTTGGTTGTTTCAAGTTTTCACGTTTTCCACGTTTCAGGAAAATCAACACGCACATATAATCAAGTAGTCTTGAAGTAGACACAAAAATCGCAAACTTTAAAATGGTCTTCAAAGTCATTTAATAGTTAAGCTGACCTAAATAGCCCGTAAGAGAATGGTTTTGGAAATTACAAAATACATGAAGCCAACAGATCGCAGAGGATAGCATAACGTACGCGCAAGGCCTTAGGGAGATAAAAAAGATGTTAAGGAGGTCACATGAAAGCTTTTAGCCTGTAAACCGTTAATCCTGTGTGATACGCGAACACAGGGGAGACCCTAGCGTAACAGCAAAGGGTTAATGAAAGGCCCATATGCTATTGCTGGGCCAATTATATTGTTTTAATGGGGGTTGATATAATTTTTTTAAACTAAGTAAGACTTTAATATCATTTCAGAGTCAAAAATGAAAAAGAAATAGTTGATTCTAAAAAAATAATAATTGACACTTTGGATCCATTTGTGGATATCTGTTGGATATGGAAATTTTGGTATGCAAAGAATTGTAAATTGAAAATATACGCCATTAGAATTGGTGGAGAAGATTTCAAAATTCACTCTTGCTGTATTGTGATGATTTTTCTTTTTGGTGATTCTTGTCAGTTTAACTGCTCTTTATTAGGGAAGATAATCCTAATTACCTAGATAAGAAAGTGTTCTCCCAGTTTGATTTCCTTGAACAACAATGTGTATTGTAAGAAACATGTATATTTTTTTATTAATTATTGACTTTTAAATTCATTGTTTGATTGAGGGTTTATGCATACAAGAGAATCAACCTTATTATGAAAATTAATGAGCGGTGCTGTTTACTACTCACATTCATGGTTGGTGTTTCTCCGTAGATAGTCTAACAACCTGAGAAAAAGCTTTGGACAGCCGCCCCTTTTTAAAGTCTAACATCACAAGACTATGTATGAAGTGCCAATAACAAATCGATTGACATTTTCACTAAGTCTTTTTCATCTATTAGATGACATTTCCAGGCGTAAAAAATGTTCAAAAAATGCTTTGAAAAATTTCTAAGTCTTTTTCATCTAATGGATGCTTTTTAGATGAGATTTTGATGATGTCAATTTTAATCCGAGAAAATCTCATCCAATGGATGGTGTTTTTATGGTTTTTAGATGAGTTGTAGATGATGTGGAAAACTAGATGGTATTTGAATGGCAACTGAATGGATTGTATATTCGTAGGGGTGTAAGCAGATGTAAGTTCAAAAAAAGCAAATAGCTCTAAAAATAATAATCAATTACCTTAGATTTATTCAAAGTCCGACTTGTTGCTTGACCATCCACTGGCTGTCGAATTTGTGCTGAAGGAGTAGCCAATGGAGTCTGTGATGATGTTAATTTAGCAAGAAGCGTACTGATTTCCATAAATTTAGATTGCAAGTCGTCACCCAACAATTGTGATTTCAGCTTTTCAAGTCTTTCAGCCGGGCACATGGACTAAAAATTGGAAAATCAAAGATTCCATGAACATTGTATTGTATGAAGCCTACAGATACAAAAAAGAAAAAAAACTAAACCAAAGATTATTAGTCGTTTTTACATCTTAAAATGATTTAGGTTTTATCATTCCTTTGGATATTATAGACAGACAGACCGACAGACAGACATGGCCTTTTCTCTAATGAGACTATGAATGTATATTATAAACTGTATTAAATTTAAGCTGTAGAACTATAATTCTATGTAAAAGAATTCGAGATGACCTTAACCTGTTGATGATTGATATTTCAAATTTTGTGAATAAATCATAAAATATTTGGGCATTTAGGTTCAAAGAAGAAATAATTTTTACTTGGAATAGTTCTTCTTCTGCAAGTTGAGCACTCATTCCCAATTTTTCAAACTTAAGACGAATTCTTTGATCTGCTGATTCGAAGCCCTTCAGTAGATCTAATATTGACCAATCGTGTTCGAACAGGTTAGGGTTGCTTTCTTTTGTAACTTGAATTGGATGATTCCAACGACTTTTAGTGTCTCCAATGCGAGAACTATCAACATTTGTCGGTAAAAGATCCTGGTTCTGTAACCTTTTTGAGCGGTGCGAGTAGTCAAGTCTGGAAAATTCATCATCATTCCCAAATAAAAATCTCATGGAGCTATAAGCAAAAAGCTGGCACCAGAATTTTTTTTTAAGGTTAAAGCATAATTTAATTTTTTGAGTTCTTTTTGAAGCCTTCACTCTTAGAAATTCAAAATCTACTCAAGATTCCGCTTTCAACGATGTATAACATGATAGGGCTATTCTCAGGCTATGATATCGGTTCTGAAGGATTTTCGCTCAAAAAATGGCCATTTTTGGCCAAATAATTGATGAAACACTAAAAACCTGAAATGGAAATTAACATTTTATTTTTTGCTTTCTTTGAACATCTACATAATTCATACATGAAATTGTCATAAATAAGTTGCAGAAATGAAAAAAATGAAGGTAAAAGCTCCAACTATACTGAATCGGGAAATTTTGCCGATATATCCCAAAAACGACAATGAAACATTTTGGTAAAAAAAAGGTAATCTCAACTTGAAAGGTCTGTATTTATTTGAATTTAAAGACTTGAAATCTAAAATTACTATTTTTTCAAAGTTTCAGTTTAGCTAAGTCTAACCAGCAAGAAAAAACAGACCTATCCGGATCAATTTTTTTGAGATTACGCATTTTTGGACACTGCTCTAAACTTTCCGTCACGCCGTAACGAAAACTCAATGACCTCATAAAAATTTTTCTTAGTGAGTATTTTCATTTATTTTCAGGTATGTGGTTACCACCAATGGGTTGATGTTTCATTGAGAAAATAAAGACCCAACTTCACTGTGCTCAGTTTTTAGAAGTCATCAAAGATTTTCCGTTACGCCGTAACGAAAACTCCTTATTGTATCTAGACCGATTTTGATGTAGATGAAGCTTGAAAAAATATGTCTATGCTCTTTGAAATATTATTTTAACATGTAAATATCAATTTAAAATCAAATATCTCCTATGTTATCAACTGGAAGGTTCCAAAATGCCACTTTTTTATATTACAGGGTATTTCAAGGCGCCAGCCAATATAGCTTAGAATCAAGTTCTCAAAACATGGTCCATGTTACATATCAAATTGTGTAAAATTTAATGCTGAATTCAAAAACATCACAAGTAGGGGTCAAAAATCAAGCCATTAGAGATATTACTCAATCGTATCAACGATTTTCGATTGAACTCAAAATTTGAACGATAACGGGAATCAAATTATTTTGAAAATCAAATTCTATGTCATAGTAATGAAATAATTTGAAAATATCAACTCTATGATAAATAGATATGAAATAAATTTTTAGAAATTTGAGCTCTATGACAAATAATATGAAATAAATATTTTGAAGATTGAATTATATGATAAATAAATGTGAAATAAATATTTGAAAGTTGAAATGTATAATATATAAATATGAAATATATAAATACTTTTGAAATTGAATTCTATGATGAATATTATTTATGATCAGATATAGTCTACTTGAAGTTACTTCAGTCTCCAGACAACTTTGTGAACCAGGTTCCTAAGGATTGATCTATGAGTACAACACATTGCCTCAATTATGGAACAGTTATATATTTTATTATAAGTTAGCGAGGTAGAATGTTGTTTAGTGCAAACAGTCTAGTTAGACTGAAAAGTACTACAGGCTCAGTCTCTGCCTACCTCCTTTTTTGATGATTTATAATTTTGCAAATTTCAAAACTGGCCAACAAAACAAAAATTGAACTAAAAATAAGAAAACATAGGGAACCTCAAAATGTGATTGAAACCCTGTTTGAAACAAGAATCATAAAAATTTTGGAAAATAAATGTGTTTTTAAATATATATTATATCTCTAATTCTCTTCATAATGATCTTTATAAGAATTCAAGAGAACTGATATTTAGACATCCGCACAGCTTTTAAAAATTATGCTTCTTCAAATGAATAAATCTCTTGATTAATTGAATGTAAGGACAATGAAATAAATTAGAATGCATGAATTAGAACTAATGAATAAATAATATAAATAACTTTTTATGTACAGGAATTCTAAATTGAAGAAAATGTTTTGTAATGATATTACTTACCTAGGTTACTAGCTCGCATAAAATTTGATGCATGTCATGATCAACCAAAAACATGTCTTGGAATTTACCTTTCCTTTTTTCGAAAATAGTGGGAAGAATTGGACAATTACCCACAACACAAAAGGTGGATATCATGGCTTCGAGTTTGTCCTCAATATAGTAAAGGTTCCCGTCACTTGTTTCTTTGAAAATTTCCAAATAATGACCAACCACAACACGATGATAAGGCGGAAAGGTATGTTTATAAGAATCAGTTGTTTCTTCTGTCGTTTCAAAAGGATCCTTTGTGAGTATCAGTAGATAGTAGGCATGATCATCACCCGTTTTTATTACTGCTATATCTCCATTTTCAATATACTTTGATGCCTCTGTTTCAAAAAACTCTTCCTCCCATTCATTCTGCTCTTCCTCATTCAAATCTCCTTCGTCTTCATCATGAATGGTACTTTTTTTCTTAGATTTAGTGAAAATATGTTTTGTAATTTGTGACGGCTTTTGAAAATCGTTAAAATTTTGTAGATTATCGGAACATGATTTATAATCACCACTCAGACATTGTGAGCATGCACATGAAGCTTGTCGGTATAAGATACTATCATTTTCACCTGGCGTTGTGATGACTTGATGGATTCGTAATGTTCCAGAAATGTATACATATTTGACGGTTGGGAATTCAGCACGATAATTTTCAACTTCCTCTTTCGCAACATAGAAAAAAAGTCTATTAAGCATGGGCTTGTCACTGTCAAAGGCATTACGTACGGTCAAATTGGTGTCAAAGAATTCATTCAGCTCCTTAGCATCCCTAATAATTTCTCGCTCACCAGACACTGCTCTTGAGGCAAAGGATTTTATCACACCGCCAAGACCATCTGATTTAGATTTTCCGTGACTGGTTTCACAATATAAACGGGTGGTTTTGATCTTCCTTCTGACTAAACTGCTGAATGCTTTAATACATTTGAACTGCGAAGCGCAACCATCGTTATACTCAATATCGTGAAGTATTTCAAGACCTTCATTTTGTGCATAATGATGATGTAACTTTTGGTTACACAATTCAACAAACGGCACATCTTTCTTCTTATCGTCTGAGATAAAGGTGATGTGATCTTCACGAATACTTTCATTGACCTTTCTTAATACGACTATTGGATAAACAACTGCAGTTTCTTGAGTCCAATGTAACGATTGGATTTCTTCTGGTAACAAGCACGTATAATTTTCGGAAAAATCGTGAATCTTTAAAATAGTGTGATCGTCAAGAGCTTCAACAGCATTGTCGTAAGCCTTTGCTGTTAATTGGACATTCAATCGATGCAGGGCAAACTTTTCAAGTTGTTTCTTCAGAATTACCACAATCTCACTTGGGGTGAGTGTTTTGTCTACAAGCGAAAGTTTCTTTTTTTCTTTGCCTTTATGCTGGTAGGTAACTCGATCAAACTGTTTAACATTGATTGTATGATTGCTGCAATCTGCATTGTTCTGAAAGCATGTTTTGCTGCATTTCAGGAGATTGATGTTTAATTCATCCAAGCGTTCGAAATGTTTACAATTTTGACAGCTTCTGTAAATACATTTTGTAGATGATGGATTGCAAATGGCAGCTGAAACTAAAGCCTCACTATGCGGAAATGGGCTGGGCTTGTTGTTTTTTCTGAAGAGAAGATTAATACACTGGCGCAAATAGTCCATATTGGTATGATAAGTGCAGCAGCACTGAAGTCGCTGAGCGTATCGACGGAGTCTTATGTATTTGGGCCTCATTGACTCAAAGCTGCGCTTACAAATTTTGGAGCTAGGATTTTTTGACTTAAACAGCTTATAAGCTTTGTCAAGGGTTACCTCCATTACCCGAACAGGTACACGAGTAATGTTTCCATTGGCATCTTTTATTTTACGCGTTTGATTTTTATACGGAAGTTGTCTCGAAATATTGTCTTGGTTAAAAAATTCAACAACAAGCTTGTGTTTTTTGGAGTCTTTTTTGTAAACTTTTTTTGTTTTGTAATGTTTTGTGATGTCATTAATGTCCATTGAGGATGCACTTTTGAGTGATCTCCAACTCAATCTACGATTCGACTTTTTCGCTGATCTTACTGAGCCAGATTTTTGTACAATATCACTCATTAACATTCGTCGAGCTGCGTTGGAAACATGGTCACGGTTTTTTGAAAGGGAATTAAAAAGAGTTTTTTCAGTGTCCACTTGATTGGCAACTGCCATCTTTGAGCCTGGAGTTAGTGTATTTGAGCAATCGACTATTGCACTAACTTTACTTTGAGGGAGAGAGAGAGTAGATAACGAACTCATTATTGACCTTTTAGCCTTCACAATTCTGTTCTTTCCGAAGTTCATTTTCACTTTCAGAGCTCTATGCTCTCTGACACGCTCTGTCGAAGTTTCAATGCTGGCTCCTTCTTTGCTGTTTGCTTTTCTATGCCTGTCTTTAACCTTCAGCCCATATTTCTTCTGTCTAGAAATATCTAGTCTCCATTTAGCTTTCCGTACTCTATCTTGTTCCCTTTTCCTTATCCGTTCTTCGTCACTTCTCTTTCCTGCAATTGCCTTTCTTGCCTCGCGCTGTTTCAAATTTTCTGCTTCCCGATTACCTTCAAAATTAGAGAAAATTAGGAAATCAGTTATATTTAATCTAATATAAAAAAAAGAGTTTTCTAAATAGAAATGTGTTTAGACTTTAAAAAATTGTTAACTGAATAAAATGGAAATTTGCTTAAAGAGTTGAAACTATTGCAGGCCAGTTAGTCAATTTTTCTATTATTACAAAAATTCCTTTCATATTACCTTCTTTTGATCTCCACTTTCTTATTCTTTCTGCATTACTTGTTGGGTTCTCTTTCTTTGGCCTTCCAATAGTATTTTACTTTTACAATGCTATATCTTATTCTGTTTTGCTAATTTTTTCTTAGAGTCTAAACGAGAAAAAACATCAATATATTTAATATCAATAATGACAAGAACGTCAAAACGTTTCACCCGACAAACTTTTGCCTTATAGTGGGATGTGGGAGAGACTTCAGAAACTGAGATAGGCATTGAAAAGTCATAAACAGCATGCTTCAGTTTAGATCAAGATTATAAAAGGTCTAAAGTCTCAAAATTTTACTATCTGGGTTAAAAAATAGTATTCGTTACGGCGTGACGGAAAATATGAGCAACCTGAAAGACTGACGTATTGGATGAAATCCATTATGAAACTAACAAACTCGTGATAATTTCTACTCTACAAGCATCCCTCTTCCCTCTGAAGCAAGTTTGAAGCCTTTTTAAACTTTTATTCTCACAATATAAGGATTGAAAAATGAAAAAAACTGCGAAAAATCTTGTAAAATTGACAAAAAATTGAGTGTGCAAGCTCGTTTTCGACGAAAAAAATTTTTTTATTCACTTTTTTTGTTTTGGTAAGCTATTGTGGGACTATTCCATCATTTTCAAGTTAATCTGGAAAAGAAAAAAACATTAAATGTTGTTTTATACCTTACATAACCATAATGTGTATTTCATAAATTTTGCGTCTACCCTTGTGTATGCCGCGCGACATTAAAAAAAATTGAAAATAGATTAAGCTCTGATTTTTTTTGCCCTTTGTCCATGAGTGATATACCTATCCATAAAAATAGGTTATCAAAAGATTTGAGGACCTTCAATTTTTCCCAATTTTCAAAAATTCTGGTACGAGCTTTTTGCTTATAGCTAACTGGTCTTTAAAATACAACTACGCAGCTCCGCTCGCGCATCTTTACTCTACAATTTTTGTTTTGATTTAACTTTGTATTTTAATGACCAGCCAGGTCTTTCATTTGAGGGCTATGCATGTTATCCTCCACTTATGCAAGCAAGTTACCCAATCTAACGGTAGTTAATTCCCGTGATAAACAATATGATGAATAATGAATCTGTGTGGTACAGTCACTTTCTGTCAGGGTTGTGGATGGCGATGTGTGATATGTCGTTCTTTGATACAGTAAGTTGGTCTAATGTCGAAATCCGTCTTCTAATTTCGACACCCTTCTTTAGAGATATAGGAACATAGAAACTGAGGAAGGTCGGAATCGCTGATTGACTTTGATTAGCGCGATGAGAGGAAAAATCTTTAGTCTATCAGTGATTTCGACCTTCTTATTATATATTCCTATCCATAAAGAAGGATGTCGAAATTAGAAGACGGATGTCAACATTAGACCAACTTACGGTACAGTAGTTAGGGTTTGTCGTTCTTCATTTTGTTGCTTTTTAATAGTTATTTTTCTTTCTTTTTTAGATGGTCTGGAAACATTAGATTAAAAAGTCTCTTTTCTCATTTTTGTTGGCATTCTTTTTCAAATGTGGAAACTTCTGTCTTGAACTTGGTATTTGTGTTTTAAATGTGGAAAGTTTTTTTTGTCAATTTGGAAATTTTCTTCCACGTTTGACGTCTAATATGGAAAACTTTTGTTGGCAACTTGAAGTTTTCTTCCACTTTGGGCATTCTTTTAGATTACAAAAATGTTTCCCGTAAGATATTTTTCCCTCCTTGCAATCTGTTGGAAATTATGAATTTGAATTGCTTTGTCCTGTTTTGTTTCTTTTTTTTTAACATTATTAGTTATATTGGGCTCTTCCAGAAAAAAATTGTATACGTGGGGTGGAGGATATAACAATTTTCAGTGATTTACCCCTCGGACAAAGTGACTTTTGACCCCCTGGACAACGGGTTTCACCCCTGGACACCCGAAATTACCCCCGGACAGAGCAAAATTACCCCCCGGACAAGGTAAATTTTGACGATTTTTTGCTACCCCCCGGACAATATATCCTCCACCCGGGGTGTACGAACATTTTCTGGAAGAGCCCATTACTGTATGATAATGCAAAATGACTTTTTTGAAATTATGAAATTTTCCTTGGTTCATTTTATGATATCCTCCTTTTTGTAAAGGTGAAGCGTGATGCTACAGATCAAATCTGTGTTTTGACTGGACTCACCAACCTTTATAATTATAAGGGTACAGTTTGTTTTTATTTTCTAAGTTCAAAATGCCCTGAGCGTGTTTAGTGTTTTCATCTTCTTATATTGTTGTTTCTTTAAACTTTTTTGCTATCTATTATAGAAAATGAAAAATAGAACGGTTGAAGCTTCATTTTTCTCAATGAGAGATAATCTACAGATGTCATTTTTACAGAGAGAGACTATAAAAAATTTGCAACTCTATCCATTTTGGGAAGTTTCTCACCTTCCCGTTCGGGATATATTTCCCGTTAAGGCAATAGTTGCCATTTCTATGTAGTGGTTCCGACTGACAGTGTTTGTATGTCATTAAAATGTTTTGCTTGCAACTTGCGAATCGAGGAGGCTCTGGAACGCTTCGCAACTTTTATACATATACGGCTTGTTCGATACGGAACTGTTCAAAAATTACCGGAAATAGCCGAAAATGCTAGAAGAACAGTTCTTCCATCATAAATTCAGGACCGGGTCAATATTCTTTTCGAGTCTAGGTAATGTTCTAGTTGGTGAGTTGGGGAGTTGGGGAGTTGCTAGTTTCGAGTTGGGATGTTCGTAAAACTTTACGGCGACCGAAAATTTTCTAATTTAAACTAATGTAGCCCAAAAGTACAAATTACAAATTAGCCAGTACCAAACATATTATTGACTTTAAGATCATGAAAATGGTAAGGTGCTGGCTAGCAAAGCCAAAATACTTAGTACTGTTATGTCATTGTCATAATGCTGACAACATGACACGTTCTTGTAAAAATATTGACAAAATCTTTAAATAAAATGATTGTCAAACAAATTCCCCAAAAAATATTGATCATATAGTCGCGCGGCTGAGGTCGAAAAACGTTTCATTTCGTGATACATATTTTAGATTCCAAAAAAAACAACGGAAACTCGCGAATTAGTATGTGTAGATTATAAAATCAAAAAGTTTCCACGATATTATCGTGCAAGTAACGAGTAATTGGCGATTTTTTGCGTTTCCAGGCAAAATTGCAAGGCCTGGAAGGGGCCTGGAAATTCATGATTTTTGGGGGGTCTTCAAATTAAAAAAAGACCTGTACCACATGATAGAGCTCTTCAAACTGAGCAAAAAAGTGTATTACACCAAAGTCCCAACTTCTCTAGATCAAAAGTTATGGGCCTATTTGTGGTAAAAAACTGATGGAAAACAGGGAATTTCCCCACAATCTGCATTAATTTATGCAAAATTAAACACCTTTTTGACCACAAATAGGCCCATAACTTTTGATCTAGAGAAGTTGGGACTTTGGTGTAATACACTTTTTTGCTCAGTTTGAAGAGCTCTATCATGTGATATAGGTCTTTTTTTAATTTGAAGACCCCCCAAAAATCATGAATTTCCAAGCCTTGCAATTTTGCCTGGAAACGCAAAAAATCGCCATTTACTCGTTACTTGCACGATAATATCGTGGAAACTTTTTGATTTTGGAATCTACATATACTAATTCGGGAGTTTCCATCGAAAAAAGTGGAATCTAAGAGGTGTATCACGAAAATCATTTTCTAGCCACTTTTTTCGACCTCAGCCGCGCGACTAATACTGCAAGTGATGCTTATTGTATAAAAGGATATAAGTTGACAGTCATCTTAGCCTCAAAAAATTTTTTGTCATTTTTTTATCATTGGAATTGACACTTTTTAATAAAAATTTTGATCACATTATAAAATACAATGGTTCTAAAGTCACTTTAATCAGAATTATATCTATACTCAATGTGATGCAGGAAATATAAATGGATATGAATTGGCAGTAGAAAATAGCTTTCCATGCTCTCAGCGCACGTGTTTAAGGCAAATAAGCATATTACAGGTGGTGTGCATTATACGTATTATATGTGTTATATATTACTCTCATATTACATTTACTTTCAAAATCGTACTTTTGATGTATGTTATTCTTTTTCGGTAGCCGGTAATTTTTTAACTCCCCAACTCAAAACTAGCAACTCCCCAACTCGAAACTAGCAACTCCCTAACTCGCGACTAGAATAGTTTCCAAACTCATTTTTTTCTGATCTGAAATTTTAAACCTCCACAGATGGATCTGCGGACAACTTTAGCCGAAACTCCTTGACGTTTCCGACGCATGAGATTTATCGTCTACGATTCCCGTCGTTCCGGTCGATCGACTCGGCGGAACCCGGGCGGAACGGCTTCAACCCGCCCTCTACTCGGCTCGGCGGAACAATAAAGATGGCGTCAGCACAACCTTACCTTAAAACAGATCTCAAAATTTAGCGCCGGCGGGAGACACGCTTTCAAGGCCGCGCGGCTAAATTCATTTGGAATGTTCATGGCTAAAGAGCTTTGGCGTTGCGGACCTATCGTAACATGATCTGTTAACAGGTAAAACACAACTCACTTTGGAAGAAGGCAAGATAGGAAAGTGGCGTTGTAAAGAAATGAAGACTTTATAAAATCTTTACATTCTTTATAGCATACATACAATTTCTTTTGGCATCTATCATCAATCTTTAAAAATCTCAATTATCAATCACTATTAATATTTTTTACATCAATTAATTATAACTAGGAGACACTACAGAGATCATTTAAGAAATCAAAGCAAAGGAAGTCTGGATTTTAACAATAATATTTATATAGTTGTTGACTGGTGACTACACATTAGCTGGGTATAACATGACAGTTAAGGTATTGTAAACATCAATTAACATCACTTCTGACTTCCCAATAAAGATCATTCTCTTTAGGGTTGCAAGCAGCATGGTCTCTTTTGGGTGGACAGGTCTAGGCGACCATCAATAATATGTTCTGTTTAAAAAATATTCCAAAATCCAGTCGGTCGGTCGGTCGGTATTGAATTTCATCGGGTTTCTAAGATTCAGCAAACCCAGACAGATCAAGTTGGCAAACCTATGCCGCCATCTTTGATTTTTCCATAATCGAATGAAATACGTGCGCGCACATTTGTTAGTTTTTAATGCGGACCTGAATTTCGGCCCTCGGGTTGCTTTGGCTCTAGCCTGGTTAACCAAGCCAGTTTTTACAAGGCTATGATAGAAAACTCTTTTGTTGAAAAAAACTTGGTTAGAAAGTTATACAAATGTATGTGAGTTGATGTTAATAGACCCGGGAAAATTTACAACTTACCATCAGATTTTACCTGGTGACTGAATCAATCTGGCTTAGATTTCTAGGCTACTTCAGCTCCACGGTGTCAACAAATTTTGGTATTTCAAGCTCAATAAAGGTGCACGAGAAAAATTGCGAACGGAACTCAATGTTCGTAAGGAAAACAAAAACTAGTAGCGAAATGTGTATCAATAAGGTGCTGAGCTATGAAAAAAATATTCCGATGTTTTTCCTGACGCGGTAATATATAATGTTCTGAGGGTGAGTCGGTCGGGTGACGCGAACGGAACATATTATTTGACGGTCGCCCTATAAGCTGCTGGAGTTGGTTGCCTCGGTTTGAGAAAAATATTGCACAACTTTCTGTCTGGAGTCCAATTTTTCACATTATATTTTTGGGAATATCTAATCGAATTTTTGTTTATTGCTCTTTTTTTTTGTCATATATATTTCCTAGAGCTAGAGTTGGTATTCTCCAGGTGTACCAAATCGATGAAAACAATGCGGGAAATCAATCAATACTAAACAAAAAATACTAAACAATGATAATTGATAACAAATGATGATACAGTAATCAATCAATCGATTGCCAATCGATACAAAAAATTACGTTCTTATCTATTGAATGTGATTATTATCGATTACCGTGAGTTGCTCTGATTCCGACCATATCTTATTTTAAAATCAACACAAAATAAATCAAATCAAACCTACTAAAAAATGTCATGAAACAAATGTTTGGTTTGAGTTTACATTTTACTGTGGTTTTGCTGACTAAAATAAACACCATATTGTATAATCGACTTTCTAACTTTTCTAATGTACGGTTTTAGAACGACATGAACGAAATCAGCGCAACTCACGGTACTATCAATACCAATCGATAATAAAAAATTACGTTCCTATCGATTGGTCTGATTGGGTACGCCTGGTATTGTGCAAGAAAGAAAGTGCATAACCAGGCATCCTATTCAGAATTTTTATATTGTCTAAGAGTTTTGGCTTATTTTTTATTTTGTTGTTGAACAACAATACACCTTTTCGTTAACAGAGTAACCCTTTTGATTTACTTTTTACACCAGATTGTGATTGGCTGATTGCTTCTCTTTTATGATGTAATAATTTAAATTTTACGCCAAATAAACAAACAAATGACTTTTTAGCCAATCACCTTTTGGAGTAAAGAGTAAATCAAAAAGGTTACCATGAATTGAGGCAACTTGAAAGATTCCCAGAAAACATAAAATTACAGAACTTACCAGAAATGCTGCCACATTGCAGAACATCTTGAATCTTTCAATTACACTTAGAAAACGAAAGTTGATTCCACCACGATTGTTTATGTAAAGCGTGCATGCGCCCAATTTCAAACTGGCTTAGACAGCAAACTAAAATTTTTAGAAGCCCGCATTCAAAAAGCCGGTTGGTTGCTGTTCATTGTCATGGATCGGTCGGTTGCCGTTTTTAAAATCCTATCTCGGCTACGGTGTTTTTCATAGGATACAATAAAAGGTTTCTTAGATTTTGATTTATTTTTTACATCTTTTGCATAATAGATTCTATTTGTCATCTCACAATAATGAAGATTCATTGAAATATATTTCTGCTTTTTTTTACAGCAAAGTAAAAAATGTCTAAACGAACTTACCAAACAACACCTCCAAAAATAAAACGAAGTTTGTCATTTCAATAGCCATCGTCTACCAGCAGTCCATCAAAAAGATTTAATGCAACTGGTATAATTTGCCATGTTGGCCAAAATGTCTTATCTTCATATGGGAACATTTTCTTCGATGTCAAACTTAAAACAGATCAAGTAACCTGTAGTACCATCCGAGTTATGGAGTTGGGTCTGCCCCAACCAAATATATTCAAAGAAAATATGTTGAAACCAGTAACACTCTTTAACTTAAATTCGAAAGACGGTGCTACATTCTTCAACACAAAAAGTGGTTCAAAATTAGAAATCCTTGCACATGATTTACCGAAGAAATTTTCTCCAGATCTTCCAATGAAGAATATTGCCGAAATTGATAACACACAATCTTCTTTGTGTAACATTAAAGGCACAGTATATGCTCTAAAGGAACAAAATTTGTCAGGAAAAGACATGAAACATTTCATCATCGTTGACAGCACTGGTGATATCAAAATAACTATTTGGAAACGGAACATTTGGGAAAACATCAAGGATGGAGTCGTTTACACAGTAACTGATTTGACAACAGCCATTTATTATGGCCTGAAAGTTGAATCAACTAAGTTTACAGCGTTACAGGAAATTGACGATGCTCCTTTACCAAAGCCAGCAGACATGACGCGACCAGTAAATAGTGAAACGGTATGTTGTCCCGATATCCAAACAGGATCATTGTATTCCAAATTATCATGTGCGTCATTCGAATGTCACAACACTCTATCACCAGACACAAATGCAAGAACAGTTAAATGTGACCAATGTGGGCGAAGATCAGATGTTGCCAAATTGAAAAAATCCGTCCAAGGTAATATTGAGCTTACCAGCAGCAATGGAGATGAAATATCATTAGAATTCGATGTTTCAATTCTACAAAAATACTAATGATTATTCGAGTGATTTGAACTATCTAGAAGAAAAATTAGTGCTGTTGAAAGGAATTGATTTGAAGTACAACAAAAAGACATACCAAATATTAGAAATATGCGATCATGGGAAAGATGATGTAACAGAAACTGATCATAGAAATGATGATATAACAGACCCTGAGTGATAATGGAAAAGATATAACCTCTTACGATTGTTTAACATTTTTTTGTTTATGATTTTTCTTTTGAAACTGTTATAATACCTTAAGGGAATAGATTAATGCGGAACTGAATATGCAAATTAACCATATGGTGAAATATCTGGAACAAAATATTCCGAAAAAGGGCCAATTCCGCAATAATTCATTCCGCACTAATTTATTCCCTAAGCTGTAAGATGTGCTACAAAAATCTTTTGATATTTTTATTGATTTTATTGACAAATAATCAAGACTAACCTAATAACTTTGAGTTTCACTGTCAAAAACATTCATTAAAAGTTTTGGACAGCTCCCTTCGACATTCGATTCCCCCCTCCCTAATCCCTCCTGTCCTCCACCAATAAACCATTTAGGAAAAAGTTTTTCGGAACTCCTTTTTATACCCTAATTTAGCTGTTAATAGACAAGATTTTTGATTTTCTTCTCTCAAGCATTGATTACTTTACATTAGTTTATATTTTGTTATACTTTATTTTTAAAAACGAAAGTTATTTATAACATTTGATAAAATACGCTTTAGTCTCCCTCTACATAGGAAAGCCTGGAATAAATGAGTACTGTTAGGAAATTAAGATTTTTTCGGTCTCAAAACATCAAAAGATGCCCAATCTTTTTATTGAGTCACTTCGTACATTTGACTTTAGACATTGTATTTTTTCTTTGAAGTATTGTTTATTTGGGAGGTCGTCAGTAGTCCGACACTTTCTAGTCCGACAATAAAAATGTCCGACGTTAGATTTGACGAATGCGTCAGTATTCCGACAACAATTTTGTCCGACAACGAGTCAAAAAAAAACATAAAAAACGAAATATGAATCGCGGAAGAGGAGGCACATCTTTTATTTAAAAATCCAAAGTCCCGATTTTGAGGTTAGGCCCCTAAACCCGACTTTTCTTAAATTTTGGGAAGCTTGTTAGGATTAGGCTTTTAAGAGTCAAGAAATTAGATTTGGCTGTTTTACGACCCTTCTTTAGTGATTTACAACCCTGATTGGTCCTTTATTTCTAATTATGTCAAAATGCCAATTTTATTAATATTATCTCAGTGATAAACCCTTATTCAACATTCGACACTCTAAAATCTTTCGTTTTCGGACAAAAGCGACGTCGGAAAAAAAGACTTCCAAATTGTAAATTTATTTTATAGATTCGAACTATTTTACTGTCGGACTAGTGACATGCACCCGTTTATTTTACATTAGATTATATTTTGTTATACTTTATTTTTTAAAAACAAAAGTTATTTATAACATTTGATAAAATACGCTTTAGTCTCCATCTACACAGGAAAACCTGGAAAAAATGAGTACTGTATTAGGAGATTGGAGTTTTTATTTGGTCCCAAAACATCAAGAGATGCTCAAGCTTTTTATTGAATCACTTCGTACATCTGACTTTAGACATTGTATTTTTTCTTTGAAGCATTGTTTGTTTACTTTACATTTAGTTTATATTTTGTTAACTTTATATTTTAAAAACGAAAGTTATTTAGAAAATTGGACTCATTAATTTATAAAATATGCTTCGCTCTCCTTCTAGACAGAAAAGTCTGGGGTAAACGAGTACTGTACTGTATTAGAAAAATAGGGGAGTTTTTCTTTTTGGAAAAGTATGTTACATTCACTGGCTCATTCTTTTGTTAAAACTGTCAGTTTGCTTAAAAACAATATGCGTCATTTTATTTTTGTTCTTCCTCTTTTTCTTCCGTTGTTACAAAGTTCGTATTTAAAATTTTTGGCTAAGGGGTACAAAAACAAGATTTTGGAATTTTGGGCTCGTTTTTAAAAAGTGTCTCTAAGAGCCGGAAAATTTAGTCTCTCAAAGGCTAGATTTTGAAATTTTTGCTGCGAAATTTAATTTAGCAATTCACACCCAAAATCGCGAAATTAAATTCCGCGAAAATTTCTTCCCAAGAGAGAGGGAGGGGTCAAGCTTATGCTAACATCCTTCTAAGATGTGTAATTAAAATAAAATGTTTGGTTTTATTTCTTTCATTTATGAAAATTATATCACTCTTTTGCCTACTTTTGCAAAGAATACAACCTAATTTTACCTTGTTTTGTTATCTTTGTCTTCATCGGACTTGTTTGCACCGCTTTAGAATTTCGAGATTCGAATATTGTGGTTAAAAATGACCAAATTTGTGTGGATATACTTTCTTGATGACCCCTCCAAAATTAAATTCCTTGAATTCGCGAAATTTTCTTCCTGTAAAATAAGTTCTCTCAAAAGGGTACAATCTTTCCCAACTTTCGCGATCAAATATTCTTGGTTTATTAATCGAGAAAGTTCTCGCGAAAAAATTTCTACTTTGACTCTCGTGAAATATTTCTTGAAACCACAATATAAGTGTTATCTTACTATACATTAATGAATTTTTATTTTCAATCTTCAGAGTAATAAAGAACAAAAGGGTACAATCTTTCCCAACTTTCGCGATCAAATATTCTTGGTTTATTAATCGAGAAAGTTCTCGCGAAAAAATTTCTACTTTGACTCTCGTGAAATATTTCTTGAAACCACAATATAAGTGTTATCTTACTATACATTAATGAATTTTTATTTTCAATCTTCAGAGTAATAAAGAACAAAAACCGCAACTGAAACCGCATATAAAATAAAGACAAAGGAAAAGACCCAGCTCGAAAGAAATTTGAATCAAATTGTTGACACATCAGAAATAATTTGGAATAACCGTCAATTTTCTCAAATTTCGAGAAAGGTTGCTTCAGCAATTACATAAGAACTTAAAAGACAAGCAAATAACCAGACGAAGACGACAAAAACAAGTTCCTGGAAAGCTGCTGACTAAAACAACATCAACACACTAAAGATATACAAGAAGAAAAAGAAGAAGAAACTTAGAAGAAAAACAGAAAAGCCGAATTTTTTTTAGGATAATAGATATAATTTGTTGTTAAAAAAGAAAAAACAAAGTAAAAGAAAAAATAAGCAAAATAAAATAAAAAAGGAATAAGAAAAGAAAAAAAAATCAATTGAAATAAATATACAACACTTATATCTATTTTTGTACATAGTATTTTTACTGATTTATACCTGGTGTCACCTATTCTAGCGGTGGAGAGGTTTATAAATCAGTTGCCAACGAGTCACCTATTACCAGCGGTGGTGTTGGCGCCAACGAGTCACCTAGTTTATAGCGGTGGTGTTGGCACTTTTTACGATAATTGAGAAAACTGAGATATTACTGTTTATGTGAAAACTGATATTACTGTTTGTGAGAAAACATTTCGGAATATTGGCCAATTCGAAGACCTACCAATTTGCATTAATTCACGTTACTTTATAATGGACGATAATAAAGTCCATGAAAATCGTGGACGACCCAAAGGTACCCCAAAGAAAAATAAGGGTTGTAAAGGAACACCTACTAAAGCCAAGGGAAACGTTACTCAACATTTAGAACCGGCCTTTACTGAGAAAACAAAGCATTTACCATTGGGACTAAAAAATCTTGGACAAAATGTTTGTTTCTTTAGTGTGATTCAAGTTTTGTATTCGGTCGATAGTTTCCGCAATTTTGTTTATACAGTCAACACCGACAACCCTGCCAAAACGGCTATAAAAGAATTGTTTACATTACTAAAAGGTTCTGTCCCAATAGAAACTTACCAATTTATTCCTTCAATAGAATTACCAAATTATAATCATAAGTTAAAAGAACAATTTGATGCTCAAGAATGTTTACTACACATTTTAAATATTATTTATCCCTTAAACGCTAACAATTCATTACCTGAAAATGTATTCCAAATATCCTTTTTAGAGTCAATATTGTGCCAAACTTGCTATCTTCCGTCCGAAAAAACACTATACGATTGTATATGTCATATCGAATTCCCCGATTGTTTCAATATAAATAATTCAATACAAAACGAAATTTCGAAATTGGTAAATGATCAACACGGTCAATTTCTTGAAGTAGCGTATGAATGTTATACATGCCCTGTTAGAACAAGGGCAACGAAAACTAGAACCTTGATTAACGTGTCTGACACTTTAATTATCCAATTAGTTATTTTTGGTTATGATCAAATGACAAGATCTTCTAAGAAATTAGCACCAAATTTAATAATAGAAACACAAATTGATAACATACTCTTGGGAACACTTCACTTGCAAGCCATTGTCTATCACCACGGTAACACACCTAACAGTGGTCACTACACTTCAGCTGTAAAATATGGAGAAGAATGGTATTCAATTGACGACAACCGGGTTACACCCATTCAAAACAATATATTTAAGTCTACTGTCAATGATAATTCTGTACCGTACTTATTGATTTATAAGAAAAACAAAACACTATCATTGCCTACAAATGCCTTTTCAAATGAAAACCAACAAAATTATGTTTATACACACTTAATCGATAATGATCAGACAAAATCAAAAGATCAAATATACAAATCAAAAAATCATGGTGTGAGTCTTGGTACAAATAGCCGTTCTGATAAAAATGAATTGAACACTGATTTTGAAATTGAAAATTGTATGACACCTGAAAAACTGATTAAAAAATCCCTTCTCAGAGAGTTGGATAGACAAAGCAATAAGGTAAATGAAATAAAAAAAAAAATGTTTCGTTTGAATCTTCTCCGGTAAAGAGGAAACGTAAATTGACTACTCTCTCAAAAAGAAGTCAAATGAAAAAGATGCGAAGCAACATAAATGATGTTGAACATGATTCTGCAAAAAGAAAGGCTCGAATAGGAATGAATAAAATGCGCGCTAATAAATCTGATTTTGAAAAGGCGGAAAGTCGTAATTCTGATCGGGTGAGAATAAATAAAATGCGAGCTAATCAATCTGATTTTGAAAAGGCGAAAAGCCGTAATTCTGCTCGGATAGGAATGAATAAAATGCGAGCTAATCAATCTGATTTTGAAAAGGCGAAAAGCCGTAATTCTGCTCGGATAGGAATGAATAAAATGCGAGCTAATCAAACTGATTTTGAAAAAGAGACTTTTAAAACATCCTCCCGGAAAAGAATGGAAAATATTCGACATTTACATAAAATCAACAAGCAAAAGGAATTCGAAAAAGTTCAAAATTCTAGCATGGTTGATCCAGCAATAACTCTAACCAAAGCCTTTGAAGTTTTGAAACAAAGTTTTGAGTCTGCAATAACCGAAGGTCCGACAAATAAGTGTCATATTTGCATAAAATGGGAATATAAAGGAAATGGTAAGAACTTTCTCCATAAGGAATATGAAGAATTTGCGATGTTTGAAAAATGTGATGTTTCAAATAAAGATTGTGACCCCGAAAAAATTTATTGGATTTGCCATCCATGTGATAAAGCAATAAAAAAAGAAATATTACCTGTTCAAGCACAGGCCAATAATCTTCAACTGTCAGCTCAAATACCTGAATTGCAAGATTTATGCCCGATAGAAATGATGCTTGTTTCACAAATTATCCCATTTATGTTCATAGTTCCAAAGCACAAAGGTGGGCAACAAGGATTAAAAGGACAATGTGTCATGGTTCCAGCAAATTTAGATAAGATACAGAAGATATTACCTAGAGTTTGCAGTGACGAATTTTTGATATCACTTGCCTTAAAAAGACGACTGACAGATAAAAGTGCTGTTAATAAGCAAAATATCCGCCCCGCGTCTGTCGCTAAAGCATTAGAAAAACTAGTCGAAATAAATAAATTCTATGAAAATGTTGTAGCAAATACAAGATGGGAAGACGAAAGTTTACGATCAGACCCAGAATTATGGAAACTTTTGACAGATAAGAATGCAAAGCCTCAAGATGATGAAAGTGATAGCGATGATAACATCGAAGGTAATGATAATGATCTGGAAAAACAAATAAGTGATAAAGGTTCTTCACAGCCAACCTTATTATATATATAGATGGTGCAATGATTTCATCAAACAAAGCAATTGAAATTGCTCATAAGCAGTCTACATCATCTGAAATATCATCTGATCAAATAGTCAATATTGCCCCGTGTGAAAATGAAATTCCTGTGTCTTTCTATTCAGAACCTGATTGGGAAGCCCTTGCTTTTCCAGGTCACTATCCAGATGCGAAAAATTATTTCAATTCGCCAAGAGAAAGGAAAATTACTCCTATAAAATATGCCCATGCGAGATTGAAATCTTCTGATGATAGATTTGCTTCAGATCCACAATATATTTTCAATGCATTACATTGGACTGAAAGTTCGAATGTTGCTAGTGCTATTAGCTTTTCACAACAAAAACATTTTCAAGGTGACATAACTGCGGGAAGATTAAATAATCCTGATAACATTAGGCAAATGATTAGTGATGACCAAATTTTCCAAAACTCTTTCAAGAACATAAGAGGAACCCCTCAATGGTGTCCAATATGATGTTAGATGTTTTAGGCAAATGCAGGGTTTTTGGAGTTAGTACCTATTTTGTTACTTGGACAGCAGCTTTGTTCAAATGGACTAACATAGTCAAAGTTGTCGCTACCCAATATGGAGAAAATATAACTGATAAAGATGTAAATAAAATGGATTGGAGTGAAAAACTTAAATATTTCAAAAGAAATCCTGTTACAGTAGCTAGACAAATTGACCATATTTTTAATAAGGTTTTTCCTAAAATGCTCATGAGCGGAATGCATCCTATAGGGCAAATTTTGAATTATGATGATCGAAGGGAATTTCAACATCGAACTGGGCTCGAACATGTTCATGCGCAAGTACATATTAAAGATGCTCCTCAGATCAATGAGAAAGACAGCAGTAATGATCAGGAAGTTGTTGATTTCATTGACAAATACATCACCTGCTCACTACCTGATAAGGAAGAATTTCCTAAATTATCCTAAACGATTTAGTTAACACGGTTCAAAAGCATCACCATACTACGACATGCAGAAAGAAAAAGGGTTCGCGATGTAGATTTAAAGCTCCTTGGCCCCCATGTGAAAATACTCGAATTATTCGGGGTGAACAGATCGACAAAAACGAGTACAAACAATGCAAAAAAGTACTTGATAAAGTTCTTGATCAAATAAATAGTTGTAGCACTGATCTCCAAGATGTTACTCTGGATGATCTATTGTTGTCTTGTCATGTTACCAGAGGTGAATACTTTTCTGCTTTAGATAAAGTTCAGAAAAAGCTTACTGTTATTTACAAGAGAACGCCAAATGAAACCAATCTTGGCCCGCACAACACCGTTATGATTAGCCTTTTACAGTCTAACATGAATATCCAGTATGTCACAAATATGTATGCAGTTTTGGCATATATCACTTCTTATATGTGCAAACCCGAACGCAACATGAGCGAACTTATGAAAAAAGCACATAAAGAAGCAACTGGAAAAGCTGTTAAAGATAAACTGCGTGTAATAGGTAATGTTTTCTTAACAAAGCGTGAAGTCTCAACTCACGAGGCTATTAAAAGAACACTTTCTCTTAAAATGAGAACCTCGAATATTGACACAGAGTATATTCCAACTGGACCAAAAGAAAAGCGCATTAGAATGTTGAAAAACCCATCCGAGCTAGCCAAACTTGAATCTGAATCAAAAAATGTGTACAAAAAGAATATGGTTGACAAGTACCAAAATCGTCCAAATAAATTAAAAGATATGTGTTATGCTGATTTTTCAACCACGTACACTTATCCAAAACAAAATGAAGATGAAGAAGAACAAAATGATGAAATAGATAATGAAACAGATGGTGAAACAGAAACTCTCGAAAACTCAATCGGGTTACCTCAAAATATCACATTGAAAAATGGTATGGGAAAAATGAAAAAGAGAAGTCGCCCCTGCGTAATGCGTTACCATAAAATCAGTAAACTTAAAAATAGAGAAGAATACTTCTTGGTACTCCTCCAACTTTACATGGCTTGGGAAAATGAAGATGCTATTAAAGGTAATTGTGCAACATTTGAGGAAAAATTCACAGAGGTGAAAGATGAAATAATGTCAAATATTTTGAAACATGATGTTAACTTCAACAGAAGAGACGAAATTGATATCAATGATGTACCTGTTTATGATAGCTCTGATTCAGAAAATAGCAGTGAAGATGAAGATGATATTGATTTCCGTATGATTCATCCTGATTTGATTGATTTTAATAATGAAAATGACAACAATGATGATATAAATGAATCTTCCTCAGTACCGTTTACAACAGCTCAACGGAATCCGGATATGCCACTTGACCTATTTTACAACATGTACTCTAACTTCAATGAAAAACAACGAAACTTTTTCAACTACCTCTTCAAGTATGTCGTCACTCTTAAACTAGCTGAAGAAAATCCGCTTCTTGAGAAACCAAATCCATTTAGACTGTTATTAAGTGGTGGTGCAGGCGTAGGAAAAAGCTTTTTGGTCAAAACATTAACTGAACAATTGAAAAAGATTTTGAAAGAACCAGGACAAAACTATGACAAAGAGCCTTCTGTTCTTGTTACTGCATCTACTGGAAAAGCTGCATCGAATATTGATGGAACTACTCTTCACTCAGCTTTTAAATTACCCATATATGGAAAGCGAGCTTTCTTCGTTAAGAAGAAATTAAACGGGGATGAAATGAACGTGTTGAGAAAGAGGTACAATTATTTAAAAATGCTGTTTGTTGATGAAATTTCGATGGTAGGAGATAAGAGCTTCGATGATTTGAATCGAAGGCTGCAAGAGATCAAAAAGAAATTATGTAGAATCATTTGGTGGTGTGTCAATATTACTCATTGGAGATTTCTTTCAACTAGTCCCCGTTGGTCAAGATTCAATATATGAGCCAAAACCTTTTAACTATGCATGGGAAGAGTTTTCACTTTATGAATTAGATGAGATCGTAAGACAGAGTGGAGACTCAGAATTTGCAGCATTATTAAATAGACTGCGAGAAGGTAACCACACCTCTGCTGATATTGAAAAAATCAAGTCATTTGAACATACTGACACAACTGAATGGCCAGAGAATTTTATGAAAATGTATTTAACGAATCATTTGAAAGACCAGCAAAATGAGATTTCCTTGAAAAGATGCGATGATTGGCCCAATAAACATACCTCAATTGCAAAAGACGAATCAAAACCCAAAGTAACCTTGAACAAAAATGTTTCAATCAATGAAACTGCAGGACTACCAAAAAGAAGTGACATTTTGTGTTGGAGCTAGAGTCATGCTTACCATTAACAAAGATATAGACGACAAATTGGTAAATGGATCAACAGGGATTGTGAAATACATTCAAGGCATTAGAGATAACAAACCATCAGGATTGATATTGGTGCAATTTGATAATCCTTCAGCGGGTAACAAATTAAAAGACGCGAGATACCGGGGTGAATTGAAAACATGTGTTCCAATTCTGCCAGAAACATTGACATTTAGAATAAAAGATAACATTTCAGTAACACGCAAGCAATTTCCATTAATTACTGCATTTGCTACTACCATTCATAAAGTGCAGGGCAGCACATTAGAATACGCCAGTGGAGATCTAGATCAATCAACCAGAAGTGGTAAAGGTTTAGCACCAGTGGGACCAGGATTACTTTACACGTGTCTTTCACGTGCAACTTCAAGTGAAAGGATTCACTTATTGAATTTTAATCCTGAAAAACATGTTGTTGTCAATAAAAAGGCCAAAATAGCCATGCAAGAAATGAGAGTAAATAAGGTCCTACCAATAATCCATCCATTGGAAGAAATGGAGGGCACGAATTTATGTCTTTTTAACATAAGATCGTGGAACTTACACATTGAGCATTTTCTGTCAGATAGTATCCACACATCAAGATGTTGCTTACTATGCTTTACAGAGACTGGTACTAACATTAGAAAAAGATTAGATGACAATCCAGAAATAAAAACTTGGACGACCATCCATGAAGAAACTGAACATGGATTAGCTATCAGTTATGATACAACACAAGTGAAAATCATAAAGAGGTTAACTACTGTGAGTAATATTGAGTTGCTTCCAGTTTTGGTCAGTTTAAACAAATCCATATTTTTCATTGTATTAGTCTACATACCACCGACAAGCTCTATTCCTTTATTCATACAGTCGCTCCAAATTGAACTTGATCAACTTCGAGAACAAATTGATGCAGTAGAATACTCAACTGTCATTCTGGGTGATTTCAATTTACCTGATAACAGAGATGACCTAAATGAAGTTTTGCCACCAAACATTTTTCATCAACGCTGTCAATACCCCACCCACATAGACGGAAATATCTTAGATCTCACTTTTGATGACAATTACAACAACCCTGCCAAATGGATGCCATCTCCTTACAGTGATCACTTTTCTATTTTTGTTGATCTCCTTCCAAAATCTTAGATTCGAGATTTTTCTGAATGATAACTAAAAATATAAATCTATGTTCTTAAATTTCTAAAATTGTATGTCCTTAAATTTCTAAAATTGTATGTCCTTAAATTTCTAAATTGTGTATATGAAATTTGTTAATATGTATATTATGATTGAGTTTGTGTGTATAGTTTGTTTTTGACTACCCCCTCCCCCATCCTCCACCCCGACACTCCTCAATCTGTGATGAAATAATGAAAACTGAAAACTAAATGTTTTTTTTACTTCAGTTTTAATTTTCTCTGAATGATTGATTAAAGTGTCGATATTATTTTTCTTTCACCGTTAAACATCGATGCGTTTCTTAATTGCTTTCTCCGTTCCAATAGATATATAAATCGAAATTTAAAATTATACATTACTTCCATTAAATTCTAATTATTCGTTTTATAAATAGGTAGGTCCATTAAAGTATTACTTGTTTCACCCTGAAATTGCCTGAAAATGTCCTATTCATTGGCCTGGGTTTTCAAATGTGGCATTAGGGGATCAGTATTTTTGTTTTTATAAATCATGCTCTGTTTTTTTACTTGTGTCAAAAGGGCCACATTATTCAACTTCGAAGTATAAGATATTTATTTTTATTATATCTAGAGTTTTTATCCAATCATAAAATAATAAATGGCCATTATTCGTAAATTCTATCCCAAGTTAGAGATTTTATTATATTGTGAATGTGTTGCAGAGCTTTTGGTCCAAAATTAGTGTGACATGGCAAATATGAAAGAAATAATGGCCACAAAACATTTTAAATATAAGGAACATTTCTACTAGTAGTTGTTACCTTCCTTCAGTTTCTGCACACTTTTCATCATATGTCATTTTCATCATAGTTTTTTTATTCATAAAAAAATCAGTGAGGTATTTTGAAAATATCTTATCATATTCCTGTGTAAATGTTATAATATAGTGGAGACCTATTGCGTTCTAATTTTATACAGTGTGTCCCATGTTTAGCAGTCAACTTCTAGCTGGTTATATAATTAATTCTTAATCAGCAGTGTACAAACATTACTTTTAAGAAACGTCATCCACTACTAAAATTAAGTACATGGCTTGGAAAGATTTCTTCACTTACTTGAAAATTGACTTATTTATACGGGACAAGCTGTAAATTATATTTTAAAGGATATCAATCCGTAAGGCTATATTTTAGGCTAAATTCTTTCTTTAAGAAAAGTTTTGCTGCAAAAGATCTATTGAATAGATTTTTTTGATGCTATTTTCATTTATGTTTCAGGAAAATGAGTAACATAGAATTCGTTATAGACAATGAATCAACCTTTTACCGAAAAACCGACAAGACAAAAAAATCCCAACTCAAACTCTTCTTCAAGGGTGTCATCAATTTAGTTGGATATGTTGATGACGAAAGCGGTTGGGTGGTGACATGTTTGTCAGAAGACAAAAACTTAGAGAAAAATACAAGGTAGTTAAATATAATCTTTTAATAGAAAAAATATTACGATAGTAAATAGTTTTTAATCAATTACTTTAAAAAATAAACTTCGTCCAGGCCAGGATTTTTCAGTATCCAGACCTAAGATTGCTGTTAAGGTAGCTTAAAGATTTTCAAGTTGAAAATTGGTGAAAAGCACATTTTGGTATAAGGCTCCTTTTCAAAGATGTGTCAAAGTTATTTTTGATTTTGCTGAGAAGTTTCTATATTTTAAATTTGAGGCCTTGGGATTGCTAAGCAAGATGTTTATTTTTTGGCCATTTTCAAGCCCTAGTTTAATAGCTCACGTTTTATTTTCTTATTGTCTTCCCAGGAAGCTGATTCTTACATATGATGTGTTTCGTATACCAACGAAATTTTTCAACCAAATTGAAATGGGAATCCGATCAACAATTGAGCATGGCCAAGTGAAACCAGAGGTCGCGTTAGCTTATTACCAATATTTGAAGGAATCTTATGAATATCCAGTAGTATTCAAAGTAATTACAAAAACTGGCTACATTGAGTTGAATAACTGGTTCATGAATGAAGAGGTTAGAAAAGCATTTTATACATTCCTAATATCTTATCCATTTCCCCAACTAAGTTATAAAGATATTATCAACCCTACCAGAGGTAACACAGAAAAAAGTATAAGGGTTTGATAGTTAACTGTGTCGGAAATAATGTGAATTTTTATTGAGTTCTTTTTCTATTGTGAAGAGGAAAAACAAACTTGGCATATAACTTTTTGGACCTACCTTATTGGACCTAGCTTAATGTAGTCCTTCAATTAACCCTTGTCCGTCTGTTTGTTCGTTTATTACAAGGTCGAATCTAAAAGGTGATTACAGAAGGCTGAAACGTAAGATTTATTTTATATTGTTAGTTGCATGTTGGTAGAAATTTTGGTGTTGGAAATGACATATTCATTGCACCCCAGAACGCTCTCAAGGATATGGAGTTGGACATCGAAGACTGTCTGAAAGCTAAAGCCATGACTGTTGCTGCCAACAGAAGGTATATTCGTACAACCAATAAAATAATTATGACTTTCCATGAAAGTAGGAATGTATCATAGGTAAAAGATGACTCAAGCAGACTTTTGCAAAAAAGGATTTTTTACTTAAAAAATCTTTATCCCTAAGTCATCCCATAAATCAATGTTCGTAACCAAATTATTCAATTTTTGACGAGAAAGATGTTTTTTGCTCATGACGTCATAATTATAAATAATATTTGTTTTTGGGGCGTGAAATTTTGGTTGCTAGATCAGGGGGGTCATACAGTTGCTTAATAACTAACACACTTATACTACGGTGGTGGTCTAAATCACAGACAGAGAGGTCTGGAGAATTTAAAGTGTGATATGTCAAAATTTAAGTTAAAGTATCGTCTTTACGATGAAAAGAGAATTTGACCAAAATTCGATTTTATTTGGTTGTGGTAATTATTGAAACACTGAAAGTTTTTTGTGAGACACCTGGTAGAACGGTCAAATCTGAAAATGTAAGAATATTAAACCCTCAATTTTAGCAATTTTTAAAAATACTTGACCCTCAGCCAAAGTACACTATTCTTATAAAAAAGGTCACTCTCAAATGGCTACTCACAATGGCTAGCCACTATTTCAGACAAAAGAATAGTTTTACAATTTTTCATCGTGGTAAATTCTAGCAATGCAATGTTTTCTTTCCTTTACATGTTTTACAGTAGATTGATTCGATTTGCATTCAAATTGACTCTTCATTTTCGCATTTACTTTTGAAAAATTATAACTTCATGAAAGTAGCAACAAATTGATTTAGTTAGTTGAACATATAAAAAAAATTGTCTCATTCATGTAATTTATGGTAGAAATTGTATTAAAGTCTGTCTCAAAATATAATACTATATACAGTTGAAACAAAATAGGTTGTAACTTTTGATAGAAATTGAATTCGAATACAATTTTGTGATCGTTGAAAAGATATTTGTGAGTGGGACATTGTCATATAAAACATTTTGTAAATAAATTGAAAATGAAAATGAAAAATGAAGAAGTATTTTGTAAACTAATGCTCAGCATATGCTTATGCAATACTTAAGTTTCTCCAAGATTTGAGCCTGGATATACTTATAAAGCGTTAGGCTTAAATAACGTAAAAACGTGCTTAACCTTAAAAAAGTCTTTAAAAAGTCGTTTTGATTTTTCTATCTTATTTTTTTTTGTCAGGGTACTAGAAGATATTGAAATTGGCTATGGCGTAAATAGGTGGAACGCTGAGTTCGCGTATACGTTCACGTTGGGAAGACTGCTGCTTGTTTCCTCAATTGATTCTGTTCTTGATTCAGTTTGGACTTACCATATTAAATTATAATTCGTCAATGAGAATGAATAAAAAAAACATTCCTAAACGATTTGATAAAAACTCCTATTTTAGAGAATATACGAGGCTCTTAATTAAACAGAGGAAATTCTATGAGGAACAATCTCTACAGTATAACCTTAACTATCTTAATGCGATAATTTTGTTAATGATGCCAACGAAACTTACAAATCAATACGAACTCCTTTTCTCTTAAGATAAAATGTTATCTCCACACTGGCAGCTAAAGTCGTGGATTTGATTTGTTAACTATTTGTTGTTTCAGGAGAGAGTAACATTCTTCTCTTATACGGTCATCCTGAAGAAGGTCGTAATGTTGGCAAAACCTGGTTGCAGCACGTCCTCACGTATGGTCAAGGTGCTACAATCCAGCATCGAATTTGTTTCGCTCTAAGTCGCATTACATATCAATGTGATTCCGACAATCACCAGATGACATAAAACAAAGCCTTAGCAGAATAAAGCACAATCAAGTCTGTGATCATATGCTTTTAATATCTTTGATGCTCACTAATAATTATAATATTACCTTAAGGGAACTAATTTTTGCGGAACTAATTTTTGCGGTTGACACCCACTTTTTGCCGAAATTCTTTCATTTTCCTAGGGATTTTTGAATTTTTTTGACAAAATTGCATTTCGCGGAACTAATTTTCGCAATTTACACCCAAAATCGCGAAAATTAGTTCCTGTGAAAATTAGTTCCGCAAAAATTAGTTCCCTTAAGGTAACATGTTTTTAGTCTATTTAATTTTTTTTCTTACTAGACAAGCAATTGAAGATGTTACGAACCGCACCTCAATGGTTGTCTCCTTAAATGACGTCAAAGGAAAAGAGGCACAGGCTGAACTGTGTCTTCATATTTATGAACGTTTACTACATGGTTGTATTTCTCGTGGCCTTTTCGGCTCTGCCTGTGCTGGTCTGGTTATGTCATCAAATGTCCATGAATCTGATAGGTAACACTAATTCTTATGATACTTTTTAGGCCAAAATCCACAAAAATCACAAAAGCTTATGCCCGAAATGTTGACCCTGTCAGAGCAAAAATAAATACAAAATTACAACCCTATCAAAGCCATTTATTGAAATCGCAGCCATTTACTGAAATTTCGTGAAAATAAGTACTCCCTGGAAAAAAGTACTCCCGGAGTACTTATATCCCAGGAAAAATGTACTCCCCAGGAAATTGATACCCCCTCTGGGAAATTCGTACCCCCTGTAAATATATTTAGTAGGCAAAATAGGTTGGTTACCGTATTTCCTCCATTTAGCGCCGCCCTCTTATAAGCGCCGCCCTCTAATAAGCGCTGCACCTAAATTTGGAATTTCTAAATAAGTGCCGCCCTCCAATAAGTGCCTTCTAATGCAGTGCTTATTAGAAAAACTTATTGACTCGGACCAAAGTGACGAAAAAATTGATATTTTTAACTTCCTTTTCATTACTGGTGAGACAAGGAAGAAAAAACATTACAATATAACCGTTTATTCTTCATACCTACTACCAAGTAATTCCTAAAGCGTCATTTCTCTAAAGATATCAAACCTAAGAATTAATCAAATCTATAGAATACAATAGACATAACTTTACAAATCTGAAATGTCGAATTTCGAAATAAGGGCCGCTCTCTATTAAGCGCGGCCCTCTAATAAGTGCCGCACCTAAAATCACAAAAATTAAAGAAATAACGGTATATTATAATACGAGTACAATTTAAAAAATAAATGTACGAAAATGTTTTTTGTCTGGCAGAATTGTGAAATATTTTGGTCAAACCTTCAGGTTTTTTTATTCATTTTTGTCGAAAAAGAGCGTTTCCAGGTCCAATAACTTGGATTCAGTACAGAAATCGACCATTATCACTTAAATGAAAATCTTAAAACATTGATATCTTTTAGAATTTTAAATTCAATCTTCACCAAATTTGGACCAAAAATGCATATCATATACGTATAAAGTTTTGATGACGTCAACAATTGCGAAAAATCGTAAAATAATGATTTGGTGAAGATCCAATGCATAGTTTAAATAATTATCACGGTTTTAAGATTTATGACGTCATGAATTATTTTGGTAGCACGTTGACCTGAGTTCGTTCATCCAAAAGTTTACTTTTTTCCTGAAAGGGGTACAAATCTCCTAGGACATAAGTAGGGAGTTTTTACTAGGGAGTACTTATTTCCTGTGACACCGGATCTCCTCATAGGGCTTTTAATGCATGAAAAAATAAATGTATTTTTAAAATCAGCAAGGTTCGAAAATTTCAAACAAATCTTTATTCCATCCCATACCCCTAAGTTTTCAAATCATATTTTTCTCTTGATCTGACCATAACTTAATGAAACGTAAATATTTGCTTGCTTATTTATTGCATTTTTGAAATCTAACTTGAGATTTTACCTCTAATGGTATACAGCTTAATGGCATTGAAAGGCAAACGTTTGTTTAAATTTCAAAAGGGGTCGGTCGATTTCTGAAAAAGTTCTGCAGCAAACGTGTTGACTATGAGGTTTTTACCAATTTTTCACTTGACAAACTGTTATTGGTCATTATACATTACTATGTTTTAGATTGAAAGGAAGAGTTTGTGAAAGGTGATCATAGTAGGAAAGACCTTGACAATATGTTAGCCAATTCCAAGAAATACAAGGTAATTATGGGTATAATTGTAGACGAAAAAGATGATTGAAAATAAAAATTAGAGGTTCTGTAAATCTTTCCGTCTAGTTTTTGTTAATTGGACAATTCCAAACTAATTACTACCCCTGGTGATATTACTTAGTGCCTTGCGGGACGATATATAATATTTTCTGTGTTCGTATTGCTAGTATTATACGTTCGTAAGTGTGATGTAGCTTATCAAATTATTAAGAAAGAAAACTAATAAGAATGGCACCCTTTCCGTAAACCACCAAACATTTTTTCTTTTTATATTTAGGGGTCTCCTACTTTCATGGGTGATACACTTCGGCCATTTATGGAAACAGCAATATCGAGAATTCGAAAGAAGTCTGTCAAAGATTCTTAATGTAATATTTGACAACCAAGATGAGCGATGGCTTGATGCCGTCGCCATCACACTATACACCAAAATGATTGTAAGAATTAATTACCTGGTGGCCGAGAAAAAAACTTTAAATAAATTTAACTGTTTAAAAATTGGCGTTGCTTTGTGATATGTATTTGAAACTTAACACGAGCAAAAGAATCCTATATCTCATAATCTGTGAAAGTTTTGGACCAAAATATTCGAATTTATTTCAGCTTTTTAGATCAATCAACAAATATCTGTCCCTGCTAGACGAGGTAAACCACCTCATTCGATATTTACCGAACACGCCGCCTTTCTGGCAAAGATTAGAGAGGGAAATATTTCGAAAGATAAGCAAGGATGGACGTGTAAGTCAAAATACTTTAGGAGCACTCCATGGTTACGTGTGTCACCTTTAGAGAGAAAAAATAAACAAGCAATCCATATAGAATCTTAACAAAATAATTTTTTTGATTTTTTTCGATTTTTAGTTACTTATTGTCGTTGTCTTAAAAGTGACCCAATTAAAATCAAATTCATTTTTGGCTATTTTACAGACTAAAGAACGGTCCGACGTGTATTTCTTATTTTTATAGTTCTGCTCAAGAATAGTTGGCGAAGGAAAATAAAGTTTTTAAAAACATGTTGTTTTCCTTTAAAATCTTCAAAATTACTGCATTACGTGTGTGACGCTTTCTGATTTTTAGATTTCGGGAGGATTTTCATTTACGAAAAAGTTACAATTTTTTATCAAAAATTATGAAAAACATGTGGTTTACACCCTTTGGCTATCATTCGGTATATAAATTTGAAATTTGTGACTTGAAAATAGCAAATAATACTTCGTTGAAAGAAGATACTTTAAACGGTTAAGATTTAGTCATATTTTTGCCTTTTTTTCATGTTTTTTCATTCTAAAACCATATCTAGAATTTTTTTGACATTTTATTTTTGAACTGTATAGTGCGCAATTTGTGGCCAAATTTCTGACGAAATGGATGCTTCTATCGAAAGAAATTAAAGAAAAACTTGATTTCACTTGAAGTTGACACTTCCATGGAATGCTCCTTTACACATTGTTCTTTACAAGCAACCGAGTTGCTAAGGGTCGAGCCCAGCCCAGAAAATGGCCAAAAAATTAAGCAACTGTGAATTAACAACCTAGCCCTGAAACTGATCATGAACTAGGCAACCAACTAAAAGTGCCTAAAAAGTGACATTTTGGCATTACTTGGCATCAAAATATGTCCTTGAGTTATTTTTGATACCAATTTAAGGTATTGTAGGGAAAAAATGAGGTAAAATCCCAAAATTATGAAATTTGTGAAGTGTTTTTGGTTCAAAATCCATATGCAACTTTTGGGCTGAATTCCTGAAAATCCTTAGCAACTTAAGCCCTGAGCCAAAAAATGGGGTTGCTTATAAAAGAAAGTGTATCCTGATAATGAAAGTACCCTGGTCATATCAATTTTTCTTTATTCA
The DNA here is from genome assembly GCF_902728285.1 of Clytia hemisphaerica. Taxonomy (NCBI): domain Eukaryota; kingdom Metazoa; phylum Cnidaria; class Hydrozoa; order Leptothecata; family Clytiidae; genus Clytia; species Clytia hemisphaerica. The sequence goes on from NW_027103551.1 coordinate 2,409,646, forward strand.
TCGTTATTTTTGAAATTTCAATTTTTTGGGATAGAAGTTTTATTGTGCTTGACTCACTTGACAGTACTTTGTTTAATTAATTGTTTAATTAATCAAAAGTTACAGGCTTTCTTGTTTCCACTGCCAATTATATCTGAATAAACTTTAGTCACTGAATTTTAATTTTTTACTTTTTAAGATTTTGACTTGGTTTATTCCTCTTGGAACCATAAAGGTAGAAGGCATTGTCATTCATGTTAAAGCATTTCAAAGCTTTGCTAGCGTCACAACAACAGTAAGGATTTTTTAACGATCGTGTTATAGTACTTTTATATATAGTTATATAGCTTATATAACTTTTTAATGAAACAACACCCCCTAATAAAAGTCCCGTCCGAGTTTAAATTGCTAGCGAAAACAAAAACGCTGCAGAAAAGGCTTCAGACACGTACGTCTGTTATTTTATTTCAACCTCAGCAAAAGTGTACACTTTTCTTATTAAAAAATTGTTATATTGACTACCATTTTTGGACCTACCTCCGGGTACCCCGGTGGAGGTTCTATAAATTAACCCATGTCCATTCGTCCCTTCGTCTGTTCGTCTGTTACCAGCTTTTCTCAGGATTGGCTCATTAGTTTTTTCTGATTTTTTGCGCAGTGATGCAAAATGGCAATGCCCAGAACGTGACGGAGCCCGATTTTTGAGAAAAAATTTATTTGGGCAAATTTGGGCCAAAAACTACCTAAAAATAGGGTTTTTTGGACTTTGTGCAAAATCCTGTCATTACATTTTTCTGATTTTTTGTACAAAGATGGAGGGCAAGATTCTCTAAAGAATGGCTGAAGTGGTTTTTCCCGGAAAATTCTTATTCGCCTTAAAAAACGGATTTTCGTATTTTGGGGAAATTCCCTTTAACCAAATAAGAAAATATAGCTTTTCTCAAAGTTGACTCGTTATTTTTTTCTGATTTCTTGCACAATGATGCAAAATGGCAATGCCCAAAATGTGACGGAGCCAGATTTTTAAGGAAATTTTTTTTGGGCAAGTTTGGGCCAAAAACAGCTTAAAAGGTTTTTTGGGGCTGAATGGTTTAAGTGATTTTCGTATTTGGGGAAATTCCTTTTTACCATTTTACATTATTCAACACACAAGCTTTATTTTTCTATTCTGAATTTTTGTACAATTATTGTCACTTTTTTCTTATTTTCATCTGATGTTAATCATTAGGTAGGTCCATTCAGCATGTTGCTTGTTCATGTTGTTTTAATCAGAAGTTGCTCATTTTATTTTTAGAAGTTACAAGATCAAATGAAAAGTCTCGACAACACTGTCTCGCAGTCTGGTATTCGGTTTGCCGTAGATGAGTCGACAACTATTAAAGAGATTTCACAGAGAGTTGACAATAAAGTCTCATCGTTAAGAGGTACTTAAGACTCTCTGTCTGTTCAATTTCAAATTTGGGCCTTTTTTAGGCGCATAGTCTTTCTACCAATGCAGTTTGGTACGTTTGAAATTAAAACCATGAATAATGTTATTATCACCCACAACGAATTTATTTTCCGGGGCACAAACTTCCGCTGAGTAAATTTTCTCAAGATTTCAGAGCATGGGTAAAGCTAGACTATGCTATAGTCTAAGAGGAGTTTCATCTAAGAGGAACAAACGTGAAGACGGGAATTTTTTTCGGGGGTAGCTGTTGTCTTAGACTATATCAACTCGGCAAAAACCGGAAATTTTGGATTTTGGTTAGCGGTGTGATCGGCCGACCCGGTTCGAACAAATGTTAACAAACAGTCGGGTCTGACTGGTAAATCCCGCGGCAGTTCTTGCTGCTAATACAGATTGACCCGGCTGGAATAATGATTCCAAAACAGAGCGACAGAAAGTTGATCTGTATGTGTGGAAATGTTTTATGCAATTCTTTAGTATTTGAGTCTCTTAGCCTCCATTAGCCTCCTATATTAGTTAGTACTTTAGTTTGTAACTTCTTTGCAACAAGGTCTTTCATGTAAATGGTTTGTTTTGAATTTATTTTTAACAAGCAGAACTCAGATTCAAGAAAGTATCATATTTTTTCAAGAATAAAAAGAGAGAAGAGGTAAGCAGTAAGGCTTTTTCTCTTTTAATTTGAAAGACTCGTCTTTTTATAATACAAACTTGTATCCACCAGGTTTATCTCCAGTGCATGGAGCTTGTTTTGTCTCATTGCTCTAGGAAAATTTTATTAGAGTGGCATTTTTCAATCACAGCTTTTTTACTAGTGTAGCTAAGTGTTATGCATTATTTTTCTTTATCAAAAATTTTTTAATTTTTATAAAAGGCATAATTGTTGGTTTTGATTTTTTGTCTACATACACTGTCCAGGCGAGACCAATATAATTTGTGTTTTTTTTACAGGCCGCAATAAGCTAAACAAAAAAAGAGCATCAGTTTGGTTTGCAAAAAAAGAATGAATCATACTTATTAAAACGTATTGTAAATAATTTTATACCCATGAAAACATCTGCAGTCTATTAAAGCAAAAATCAGTAATCATACCAAACTTGTGAAATTAAAGATTATTGGTGAATTGCAGTTTTATTGAAAAGTTGAGCATAAAATTTTGAAAAACTTCAGAAAGCTTTTTAAAATTTTGAATAAAGCAGTAGTCTACTAGTCACACACAGCAAATTATTTTTAAATCACCATGATATTTTGGGTGAATTTACCAGATTTCATTTTCACAATTGCAACTTTTTAAAGTGAATTATGTGAGTTCACCCAAAAATTAAGGTATATACTTTTTAAGATTTTTCCTGTGAGAGTATGATCAGCATTAACTTTGATTTTTAAAATTCTAGGTTTGGTCGGGCCGTAAAACAACAAATCAAATTGGTCCCACCTTATGGTCCTCCAAAACCTTTCAAGTCCAACTCAGGAAAAATTCAATATAAATCATATTGCATGACTTTTTAGTGAATTCACGGTGAAAAGCTGCAATTAATAATTCAGGATGAAAAGGTGAAATTTCAACGTGAATTGTTGTCAGATTGCAGCTTTTCACCGTGAATTTCATAGATTTTTCCCGTGCCAGTTGTCATATACTAATTATAATTTTGATAGTTATTAAAAATATAAAAGTTTCAAAATAAATAATTTAGGTAGTTTCAAAATAGTGAAAAATTATACAAGTAGCGTGCTAAATTTTTTTGTTTTTAGAAAGATATATATACATAATAAACATTTCCAATAATTTTGACCAACTTGAATTGTGGACAAAATAGCCAAGATGGCCATTAAGAAAAGAATTTTATTTAGTTATCTTCTTATTGACTGCTATATGTTAGTAATAGTTGCTATTTTGTCCTACTGTATTCAAGATGGGCATTATATAAAGACATTATATTCAATTTTGTGTGAAATTTCATCATATTTTTGGTTATCTTTTTTTTTTAATTTTGAATAAATCAATACATTTTTACGTGGGATTTTATGGGCTTGCCACTTGGATCATTTTAAAAGGATAATTTGAGTAAAGAAATTTAAAACGTGGTTTTTATTTTGACTATTTTTTGCAAAGCATCCGGTTCGGTCAAATACGCCTTCTCGGCCTCAGGTCTAAAATTGAAAATTTGAACCACAGATTTTTTGGGGAATTTTTTTTCACAATTACATTTCAATCATCACTGTGACCCTAAATTTCAAATTTAAAGTAATTTTGATCATTGGTTCAGGAATTATGATAAATTTTTAGTTTTTTAGTTTTTTACAAAATTCAAACGAAATTTGTGTTTTCGCAGGATAAATAGTTGTAAAATTTTAGATGAAATTTGCAAACTATATCTGACTATATCACAGAAAAAAATAAAAGGAAATTACCTTGACGTTTTAGATGAATTGGCGGTGAAAAATCGTTCAATAATTAATTACATGGTGATTAGCTGAAATTTCACCGTAAATTATTAAAAGGTTGCAGCGTTTCACCTTGAATTGCCCTAAAAAGTCGGGGGAAATTTTTATATCTTGCATTCTGTGTTGATTGGGTAGCAGATAATTTTGCATTTCTCCAGAAGAATGTGAAAATTTGAAGTCAAAAAAAATTCTTTTCGATACAATTTTTTCTAATGTCATAGAAATGTGTCCTAAAAAAATTTTTGTTTCAAACTTTCAATACCTGAGACCTGAGCCTTAGAAAAGTTGTTTTTGAATGAACCAGCTGCTTGCTAAAAATATAGTCAAAAAGAAACTTTTTGTTCAGATCCAGCTTGAGTACTGCTCTCAAATCATCCTGTCAGAGGTGTCGTTCAGATGTTGTGGAAAGTGTTATTCAGATATCGTGGAGGGTATCCTTCAGTCATAATGGAAAGTGTTGATCAAGTATCGTGGAATGTGTTGTTTAGATATTGCAGAAAGTGGACACGGTGGAGGATGTTGGTCTGATATCGTGAAAGGTGTTGGTTGAATTTTGTAGAATGCTTTGGTCGAAATATGCCAGATAACTGTCACTCAAGCGTCAAGCTGAAAAATTGACTATAAAAAATATAAAAAATAGCGAAACATTAAACACAATCAACACAAGCCCAATAATAACTAAATAAACAGTAATTAAAATCTATTAAAAAAATTTAGGCCTTTTTTCTTAGAAGAAACTTTAATTGAAGATTTTTGACAAGCACAAACCCATTCTTGTATGAACTGGTGAAAGTCAATATTTCAGTCTCAACTAACACTGATTCCTTCTACCATAAAAGAAACTACAAAATTCAGTAAATATAAACCTTACCCATAGACAAGGTGTCAGGCATTTATGTTGAAAAAAAATTGTTTGTGGGTGGTCTTGAGGAAAACAATCCCTTCTAACTAATATTGCCAAAAAAGCAACAGCAAAGATTTTAAGGTCTCTAGCCTTCAAGAATATTCTTCTTAACCAAACCAGAACCTAGTGCTCCAAGAAAACAACCATGGATAAAGTTCACTCATGTCGTGTGCTTGCACTGCTTCCCCTTTCTGCCTTTCCTTCCTTCGATGTTTTTTTGTTTTGGTTTTCTCTCCCAAGCTCGGCAATAAATCTACGGGATTTTTTCGCAAAAATCACCGACCCTTCTCCATGGTCGGTCAGGGCAAAGTAAAATCAAGAAAAACGCCGAGTTGATATCGTCCGTAAACACAGACTCTATCCGCCGCGAAACATATTACGTTTTAGATAATATACAAACTATGTTATATCATAATAATACATTATACGGACGATAGCATCGTCTAGGGTAAAGCAAGCTGCTGAAGGTTAGTTGTTGCTCAATTTTGAGGCCTTTGAAGATTATGCCTCTATGTAAGAATGGGAAAGTCATTTTAGAGATATTTGTATAATTGTGACTTGACCATATAACCTTCCTGCATATTACATTTTGCTATGTGCAATCCATTACACGTTCAAAATATTTTCCCGAATGACTTTTATACGTGTATAAAAGTCATTTGGGAAAATATTTTGAACGTCTCTTGTTTTCTCTAAATCTTCTATATTAATCTGCTTTTATAAATTTTCCACCCTGGACATATTTATTCGAACCCCCGCCTTGAAACTGCAAACCATCCGCTTTGACTTTTTTTTTATTCCCCCTGCCTATGCCAACCCTCTGTCTTTCTAATAGGTACACAAGAACACAAATTCTTTCAGATTTTTCTATACTCGCTACCACGCAATAATTATCACTTATTGAATTTTTTGAGGTCAAGAAAACGCTAGACGTTTTTCAAATCAAACCACTTTATTTCAATAGGAATATTCGACGGGAGTTCGTCGGGAACAATATTACTCTGACCAATACAGCTGTCGATAATCTTATAGAGCTCGAGTCGTCACTGGATATTGTTTTTGAAGGTCAGTTAATCCCACTTTCAACAAGTATCTATGTAGCGTGCTCTTTCTTATGATAAAATATAGGTTTTGTTTCTTTTTAAGGATGAGCTGAATTTCCAGATCTTTTGACAATTTTTGAAAATTTTTAACTTCTGTAGGTATTTAGATTGTTATGATATCTTACAGTATTGAAATTATAATACACACTTTTTTATAAGCATAACGTTTATAAGCATAATTTTGCTGTTTTTTTGCGTATAAAACTTACTATATAAAGATCATCTCAAGATGGTGTTACAATATGAATCGACATCCATCTGGTGGTGCATATCTCGCACAGTTTGTCAATTGTTTATTTTTTGCAATTTCAATATTAGACTTCTAGAAAAAAAGAAGAAAACGACGACGAAGAATTTCCACCTGCTGTCTCGTTGGAATTGACAAACATGTCACCTAAAAGTTGTTTCAATTTTAAAAAGGTAAATGGTGAAACTCCAAAATTCAACTTTGTCATTTTTCCTTTGACGCCTGTTATGATAAATGTCACCATAGATTCCATCAAATGAAATTAATATGCTTGTTCTGTTATAGGGATACAATAGATGTCTAAATGATACACGAGTAAGCTTAATTCATAGTACGTATCTTTCATTGAAACGGTTTTAAATCGATGATATCTTCCAGGTTTGTGGAAGGGGAATCGTTGCATGTACGAACTATTTTGAAGTAATTGACATAGAACTGATTGTAGAATTTGTTATGTTGAGATGTTTTGAGTGATCTGAGTTTTGATAATATAACTATATAACTAAATGAATGAAAGCTTCGAAAATAAAGATGAAAATTTAAATATTTATCTTCTTTTGCTACGAACTTCAATTTTATCATATACTTTGAACGTAGTTGACACGAAATACAATTATTTTTCTATAAAGTAAAAGTACCTACAATCTGAAATTGAAGTTTGTTGCACGAAAGGAATAAAGTCCTTTTTAACTTTCATTTTTCTGAATTTTCAGGTACAGTGATGTTGTCGACAGCTGCACAAAGTCAAAATGAAGAAAGTGAAATGGACTCCCCAAGAAGTAATTGCTGTTCTAACATATTTTCGTAGTAGATTTAGGATTAGTTTTAGAATGTAATTGCCTGAGAATGCCGGTCTCTGTCAGAGCAAGAGTTTTACTAGTACGATTTCTTCTGGTACTAAATTGTGACAAACATTGTACGCTTCTAAGTTCTCTGAAAAAATTTACAATGGTTCGGGAAAGGAAGGTGGAGGTAGTAGGAGCTTGTTCGAATGCTAATAATAGCTATACACTTCACCACAGGGATTTTCAAAAATTTGCAAACAACAATCTATGAATTACAAAAGTGGTAGCAGTTGCTCCTATAAGAATGCATTGTTGCCTTTAGTGTTTTCTAAATGGACATGCAAATCCTTATCCCCAAGCCTTTTTCTTCACAGATGATACTGCTTTACGTCCAAAGGAAGTATGCATTGAGATGTCAAAAGATTGTAGTTGTAAGTCCAAAATGATGATCGATTTTCGGAGGCCAGGCTGTTGTTCTCTTTAATGATTTGAAAGGATTTGAAAATCTTTATGTACATGGGTCATAAGGTTCTATTAAGTGAATTAAATTACGTGTGGATTGGCGACAAAAATTTACTATCGAAATCATAGGAGAGAGAAGCAAAGTCTGAGCTGTATGTACGTTTCGTGTACACAAGCTTCTTACAAACTTTAGATCTGGTTTCCCGACACCTCAATAAGAGTCAAGAAAATCTTGCGTTACATAATTTTACCTTTATTTTTACTAGGAAATGGGCGTCATTGGTTACCATAGTTTTAAATTTTGTTTTCAGATAACACTTCAACAATTACACAAATGGAACATCCAAATACATTGTTTCCTGCTGGAGTATTTGGCGCTACAGGTATTTATAGATAATCAATATTAATAAAACACCGTCTTGGCAAAACGTCTCCGAGCACATCCTGGTTACTAAGCAAGCTCCGTAAAAAGATTTGCTCTGTTTTATGCTGCCCAGTTAAATTTTATAAGGCTCTGACCATAGTTTACTATCCAAAAGTAACTTAATAGCATTTTTTGACTTTAAGGAATTTCAAGAGTTTCTTCGTGCTCGGCAACGACCTTTAAAGGTCAATTTTATTAATTATAATATTTTGATAAAATAATCGATAGTCTATATGATGAGTTTAATTATGTGACACGTGTTATTTGATGACACATTGTGTCTATGTATTTCATTCTTTTTACAATAATGGACGTTAGCAGCGGAATTCAAAATGGCGTCCTAATTCCGAAGAAACCACAACAATCATCTCAACAAACACCTAATCAACCATCTCAACAGACATCTGATCAGTCTTTTCTCAAATCATTTACTGACCACATCTCAAAGAACAAAGAAGGACCATCAACTTCATATCTCCAAAATCTGACTCAGATATGTAACCTTATAAAACCAGAAGTTATCAACAGTCTACAACAGCTCTCGACGAACACATTAACTTTATTTAGAGAGCAGATGTTCGATGCTTTCATTAATAACTTTGATGACAAAACACTAGACGATAATGGGTTCTCTCCTCTAGAACCAGTGAAAAATCTTAAGAGCTACAAGGGTCGATCAATCAACCAAAAAATGGCACAAGACATTTACGACTTTGGGTTATCAATCCATGAGAACAGAATATTTGAGAAAATGTCAAGTGTCCTGAAAGCTCCACCTCGTAAACCTTTAATGGACCCTGACATTGTAACCATCCTGGATAAACTCAATTTGATTCTCGAGAAAAATCAAAAGCTGGAAGAACAACACGAGGAGATGAAGTCACAACTACGAATTATGGAAAAAGATAACGAAAAATTAAGGATCCAAGTCAACGACTTCCAGTCTAAAATTGGTAACATTGGGAACATCCAACAAGAACACTCTGAACATTCTGTTGATAGACTCCTCGAGAGAGCTACAACCACCACACCGCGGGGAATAACACCACCACAATCGTCAACCACAAATCGAAAAAGGCTGGACTTACCTCGTACAAACAACAACAAAGAGAACATTGTTATCACAAAGAAAACAGTAGTGTATGGTGGCAAATCGGGTGCTGGGAAAGGTGTGACTGGGGCTGCTAGACCGTACTCTCTTTTCGTTGGAGGATTCAGTACAGAACTTAATGCAGAGGATACCGAATCAATCGTCTCCAAAGAGTCATAGACATCCAACCGATTCGCAAAAGCCACCGCAATCAATCCTTTCGTATTGACATACATCCTGCAGACAAACACAAAGCGTTTGAGGTTGACCGTTGGATTGAGGGACTAGTTGTTAAACCGTACCGTCATCCAAGAACCAACAATGACCACCGTAACCCCAACACTAACTCTGTCGACCGCTCCTCCTACTACAACCGCAACCCTCATAATGACCGTAACCTGAATACCTACCATGACCCCAACAGTTACAGAGGAAATCAAAGCTTTCGCAATGACCGTCAACCCCTAACCGATGAAAACCCTTATCTCACTCAAAGCTCACCCAGCAACAACTTCAACAATTATAGACACTTCAATAGAAACCAAAATGGATACGACAACCTCGAGTAATTGCACTGACAACCTAAAGTTTGTTTCCTTAAACTGTTATGGATACAAGACAAACTCTGTATATATTGAAAAACTTACTAAACTTTACGACGCAATACATCTCACTGAAACATGGCTCACACAAAGCGAATTACACTTACTTTCATCATACAGAAACAATTTTCACCTATTCGTACAACCAGCCAATCAACACGATCATGGTCGACCATTTGGTGGTACTACATTACTTCTCCGAAAGGATCGCTTTACGAATGTGGACACTATTTTGCTAGAAGACTTTACCACAGTTGTTAAAACGTTATACAGAAACCGCACACTGACAATCATTGGTGTGTACCTTCAATCACTCTCACAGCCAGTCCAAAAATCAATAGACATCTACAAAACACAACTTGCAACAATAACTGGTGCTCTCAACCAATTCATTGACATTTCAGAACCCATCATACTCGGTGATTTCCAAAGCTGTCCTGACAAACCTCTAACTCAACGAACAGCTCAACCAAATGCACTATCCAAACACCTCTCACAGTTCATAGTGGAGAACAATTTAATTCCGATTGACATTACTCAAGGTGAAGGACCAACTTACACTTACCACCACTTATCAATGCCCAACAAATCGTATATTGATCACGTTTTAATTCCGACATCACTCTCTGTCTTTGTTTTGAATACCTCTGTCCTATCTCCAGATGCTTTAAACACAGGCGATCACCTACCAGTTGTCATTTCGTTTAACTTTCCACCGGGGACCAATAAGCCTGAAAATGAGTCTGAGGGAAATGACAGTGGATTTGATTCTTCCATTCCGAATTATATGTGGAAAAATGAAAAATTCATATCTCTTTATCAACAACACGTATCATCTACCATTGAGACCAAAACCAACGCTAGCTCCAATGCCGATTCTATGCTGAACGAACTGCACACAATCTTACAAAACTCTGCAACTGAATGTTATTCGAAATTTGTTAAAACATCCCATAATTTTCAAAGTAAACCATGGTGGAATGACGAACTACGCAAAGCTCGTTTAAATCTCCAAACAATGTTTAACTCGTGGCGCCAGAATAATTTTCCAAGAGACAGTTCTAACGTTTCGTACAATCGCTACAAAATTTGCCAGAAAAATCTTTCGGAACGAAGTGAAACATGCAAAACATCAAGCGACTGTAAACCACTACATAAATGTTGAAAAACTGAAAAAGGTTCACCCTTCTAAATACTGGAATGAAATAAACTTTCTCAAAAAGAAGCAACATAAACTCTACACAATAAATGGAAAGACAACCAGTGATGATATTGTATCAGAATTCGGTATTCACTTCGACAAGCTACTAAATTCACCGAGAGTTGACCATATCGATAACTCAGAGACAAACGAAAAACTTAAAGATCTCTTAGACGATGTACAGGAATCAATTGCCGAGGGTGAGTTCTACGTCACGAAATTGGAAGTATTGAATGCAATGAAAAAGCTTAAGACCGGTAAATCTCGCGATCCATTATTCCAACTAAAGGCAGAACATTACATATATGCGCAAAGTGATTCGTTTATCTCATATTTGACAACACTGATCAACAAGATTCTTACGTCGAAAAACATTCCCGAAGCACTTAGCACCTCGATAATAATCCCACTTGTTAAATCGTACAAAAAATCACTCAACAACCCGAACAACTACCGAGGAATTAGCATTTTACCTATAGTTACTAAACTTCTAGAACTTGTCATCCTGGAGAGATGTCCTGAAATAAAGAATCATATAGACTCACAGTTTGGGTTCACCAGTGGTTCCTCTACCCTCCACGCTGAACTTATTCTACAAGAAACTATTCAATATTACAACAAAAGAGACACTCCAGTTTATATTTGTAGCCTTGACGCTGAAAAGGCATTTGACTGTGTCAACTGGCTTACTCTATTCGAAAAGCTACGCGAGAAAGACTTTCCAAGTGAGATAATCTCTTTCCTCGTCCAATTTTATCTGAACGGTACTGCCACCGTAGTGTACCTATCTGGGGAATCAAAGCAGTTCACCCTCAGTCAAGGGGTTCGCCAAGGAGCCATCCTATCACCTTACATGTACAACATCTACACCCAAGAACTTATTTCGAACATCAAAGCCCTACAGATTGGCACCTCACTACCAAATGGTCTTCAGACATGTATTATAGTTTACGCTGACGACATTATACTACTTAGTCCTACCCTCAGAAACCTTCAAACTCTTATTGACCACTGCGCATCCTTCGGTAAGGAACACGGGCTTAAATTCAACCAAACAAAGACCAAAACACAATTCGTCATATCTGGACCCACCAAAATCCAATCGCCGACCCTGACTCTTAACGACTGTCAAATATCACAACAAGACACCCTAACGCATCTCGGATTTCAATGGACAAAAAAGAAAAATCATCTATGCTTAAAGAACCACAGAGACACTCGAATAGCAGAGTTATGGTCTGTAGCCACCTCCCTCATCGCTTCCGGCATCCGTAACTGCCATCCTAGCACTATTGTTTCTATATACAACACAATTGTCATACCAAAACTTCTCTATGGCCTTGAATTAGTTGAACTTACAAAATCAGAGATGGAGTACCTTGATTCTCAGGCAAGGGCTTGTTTAAAATCTCTATTCAATGTATCGAAGAGAAGCAAAAACGACATTCATCGACTGTACAGTATTCCCAATGTATGCAGCATTATCGATGAACGTCGTCTGAACTTACTCAGGCAGTTAGTGCTTAATGAATCTACCAAGAGTTATATCTGCTTTTTACTGTCTACTCATACGAACGTAGAATTCAGCTTTCTCGACAAATGTCAAAGAATAATCGATCTTAACGACATATCCTTCACAGAAACACTATTCGGCAAAAGACACCGTATTATTCAATGTTTTGATCAACTGCCCTCAGATATCTTTGATAAGTACAATGATTATATTCAAAACTGGCATGTTTATGATAATCGGGTTGCTTTCAAAGCAATGTTAGAAGAACACGTCATCAGAGCGAGAACAGGGATCTGACCTCTGTCTCTTTACTTCTTTCTTTTATCCTGTTCAAATCCCTGTTCTCGCATGTTGACTGTTCATATATTCTATTTAACGTAGTCTTGTTTTTATTTTCTTCTTTTTAACCTGTACATATTTTTGTTTATATACCATTCTACTGGTGATAAAAGAGATTCATATAATAATAGTAAAACACGCTTTTTTCCATTTCATCGTTGATATTCTTTATTTCTTAAAGAAATTTTCCTAAAATGTTAATTTAACCTAAATTTAACATGTAATACATACCTAGAGCAAAAACAATTAGCGTTTTTGTGAAAGTTTTGAGCCTCACTAAGGGATAATTGACTTAAAATTTGATTAAATATTTCAATGTCATGCTCAATACTCAATACTCAATGTTCTACAGATTAACCAGGTAGGTCAATAAATAAAAGTATCACTTGTTTAGGACAAGTTTCATGTTAAAATAAAGTCAGTAATAAAGTTTATGTTGAATAATTTCAGATTGTGATTTTCCAACATCTACACCCATGGAGACAGACGATGAGGAGGAGGAGCAGGAAAAAGGTGAAGAAGTTCATGAAGTGGGGAATGATAATGAGACAGACGGTGTGGAGGAGGAGCAGGAAAAAGGTGAAGAAGTTCATGAAGTGGGGAATGATAATGAGACAGACGGTGTGGAGGAGGAGCAGGAAAAAGGTGAAGAAGGTCATATTGTGGGAGATCACGCGACAATCAAACGTAAAAATAATAAGTTGTTAGAGAGTATTTAGTAGGTATAACGATTATATATATTTCCTTTCTTGTATTTTAGATCAAACATTATAAATATCTAAATATACTAAGTAAATGGTAAACATGCCTATCTATGTTTGATCTTTATTGAACTGATCGCCTGGTTTTTCAACAAGATGCCTGCTGTCGAATGCCCAATCGAGTCGTGTGACTACGTCACACCTGACCTGGATGCCACAATTGTCGCCGCTCTCATCACAGCACATGCCAATGCTGTCCATACCAGCTCACCAAATCAACAAGGTGCTGCTAAAGTGGAACGAGTTAAGAGGCCATCAATATCATCCGCCGGTACCAGCGAAGAATGGCAATATTTCACAACCAGATGGGCTGAATATGTTGCAGCAACCAAAGTTACTGGAAAAGAGAGAGTCCTCCAACTGCTAGAATGCTGCGACGATGAACTACGCAAAGACCTTACCAGGTCCACAGTAGGAACTCTTTCTGTTAAAACTGAAGATGAGGTACTAGCTGCTATTAAGTCGTTGGCAGTGAGAGATGAGAACACTATGATTGCCAGAGTCACCCTTAATAATTCTCACCAAGATCAAGATGAACCAATCCGGTCCTTCTGCGCCCGTTTAAGAGGACAAGCCAATGTTTGCAAGTACTTCATAGATTGTCCAAACTGTGAACACAAGGTTGACTAACCGAAACAGATCCTCCGAGACGTCATCTGCAGAGGCCTAGAAGACTCAGACATTCAACTCGACTTGCTTGGCCAAACGAACCAGGAAATGACCCTTGACGAGGTGTTACACTTTGTAGAAGCAAGAGAAACTGGTAAGCGCTCTGCATCCAAGCTACTCCAACAACACGAAAACAACGCAATCCGCAGCGGTTATAAAAAAGCCGGATCAACCGACTCAACTCCATGCACGTACTGTGGAAAGAAGGGCCACGGTGCCAAAGCTATTGCCAAACAAAGAAAGACTACATGTCCAGCGTATAACCATGTTTGTAGTCACTGCAATCGACCACATCACTATGAAAGCGTTTGTAGAAGCAAAGACAAACCAAAACAAAACAAGATTGAGCCAGAGAATCAAGGTGCTGTCTTCGACGACCAAGAATCTGCATACAATGAGCTCTGCGCTATTCAACAACCAAGGAAGCCAACAAGCCATCACATCTACAACAAGTCTTCAAAGAGTTGGGAGAAACGTAGATCCAGCTCTCAACCATACCTCGACCTCAATATCTCGGTTGATGATGAAAGTTGCGGTCGACTTGGATATCAACCTATCAAAAACCATCCTGAGAAGACCATCACCATCCCTGCAATGGCTGATACCGGATGTCAAAGTTGTTTAATTGGATTCAAGTGCGTACAGAAACTTGGACTAACCAAAGCAGACCTTCTCCCAGTATCAATGGAGATGCGAGCAGCTAACGGCAATCCCATCAAGGTACTTGGTGCCATCATCCTAAGGATCAACAGCCCTGCGTCCAGCTCAAACAACACCCAAGAAACACGACAGCTGGTGTATGTCACCAACGAAACCAGTCAATCTTCATCAGCAAAGGTGCTTGCATTGACTTGGGTATCATCTCCTCCAGCTTCCCAGCCATGGCTGACAAGTATCATCAAGTTGCATCAGCTGACGTCCTCAAATCAGCGACCGATCACCTCAATCATCCCGAACAATTCCCAACACCAACAACAATTGGCTGCAACTGTCCGAAACGTGAACCTCCACCGGCACTGCCTAATGATCTCCCATGTGCAGGGACAGACGAGAATCGACAGAAGCTACAGGACTTCCTACTAGATCACTACAAGTCCAGCACTTTCAACACATGCGAGCACCAACCATTGCCGATGATGACTGGACCTCCCTTATCTCTCCAGATTGATGAGTCCGCAGAACCTACAGCTCACCACACTCCAATTCCGAAAGTCAAGGCCGATCTGGACCGAGATGTACAACTTGGGGTCCTCGAAAAGGTGCCAATTGGGGAACCTGTGACCTGGTGTCATCGCATGGTAGTATGCGCCAAGAAAAATGGAGAGCCTCGTCGTACCGTAGACTTCCAAGCCCTCAATGCCTGCGCAACTAGAGAAACCCATCATACTCAGTCTCCATTCCATCAAGTACGTTCAGTTCCCCACAATGTCAAGAAAACCGTCACAGATGCCTGGAATGGATACCACAGTGTTCCCCTCTGTGAAGAAGACAAGCATCTTACTACCTTTATCACCCCTTGGGGTCGTTACCGATATTGCACTGCACCCACAGGGTTACATTTCGTCTGGTGACGGCTACACAAGAAGATTTGATGAAATAGCCAGTGACTTCCCAAACAAAATCAAAGTTGTTGATGATTCTCTACTATGGGCAGATACCTTGGAAGGGAGCTTTCATCAAACTGCACAGTGGCTTGACCTTTGCGCTCGTAATGGTATCATATTGAACCCTGATAAATTTACATTTGGTGCCGACACAGTCGAGTTTGCCGGCTTTGAAATCACGCCTACCTCTGTCCGTCAAAACGAGAAAATCATCAAAGCCATCATGGACTTCCCGACACCAAAGAATCTCACTGATGTACGTTCATGGTTTGGTCTTGTGAATCAAGTCACATATGTCTTCAGTATGACATCGTTCATGGAACCCTTCCGTTCCCTACTGAAACCAACGATGAAGTTCCAGTGGAATGAAGGACTGCAAACGATCTTCGATGAATCCAAACGCCAAATCGTGGTAGAGATTGAAAAAGGTGTCTGTATATTCGACAAACGAAAACCAACGTGCCTTGCCACCGATTGGTCGAAATCCGGCATTGGTTACTGGCTGTTCCAAAAGCATTGCGACTGCCCTGAAATCAAGCCTTTCTGTTGTAACACTGGTTGGAAGATAGTACTCGTCGGTAGTCGGTTCACTCATGCTGCTGAATCACGCTACGCCCCCATTGAAGGTGAAGCCCTTGCAGTAGCCGATGCACTCGACAAAGCCAGACACTTTGTTTTGGGCTGCGATAATCTCATCGTTGCCGTCGATCACAAACCCTTGTTGGGTGTCTTCTCTGATCGCTCACTAGATACAATCTCCAATGGTCGCTTACGAAATCTAAAAGAGAAGACCCTCCGATACCGCTTCAAGATGTGCTACATCCCAGGCCGAAAGAATTGCGTCTCAGACACCATGTCCAGACATCCCAGTGGACTCAGGTCACCCGACAAGATGCACCTACCCGACGATGTTTGCTCCACCTACTCCACTGAGCTATTACCGCCGAAAGCCCATCAAGTTCTTCCGTCAAAAGTATTTGGTCAGACAACTTCAACAATCGCAGTCGAAGAGGGACTCCTGAACCAATCCGTCGCTGCTATCACCACCACATGCAATTCAGTAACCTGGGATATGATCAAGGAAGCCACTTCAAGCGACAACGACATGGTTCAACTCACAGAAATCATTGAATCTGGTTTCGTTCAGCATTTAGACAAACTTCCGGAAGTACTCCACCCATATCACCAATATCGATTGGACTTATCAACACTAGACGGTGTCGTTATGTTCAAAGACAGGATCGTCATCCCACCCAGCCTTCGCAACACTATCCTTGATAATCTCCACGCAGCACATCAAGGCACCAATTCAATGATTGCTCATGCTGAATCTGCGGTGTTTTGGCCTGGTATCACGAACTCAATCAAAGAACGAAGATCTAGATGTCGCCAGTGTGACGTAATGGCGCCTTCTCAGCCAAGCATGCCCCCAACTACACCACCAACACCAGAATACCCATTCCAGTACCTGTGCTCCGACTTCTTCCACTACATGGGAAAGTATTACCTGGTATCTGTTGACCGATACTCCAATTGGCCAATCGTGGACCGTGCTAAAGATGGGAGCGCTGGATTGATCAACTGCTTACGTCGCTCATTCGTTACGTATGGCATTCCTGAGGAGCTTGCATCCGATGGTGGTCCTGAATTCACATCCCGATCAACAGAGTCTTTCTTAAAGTCATGGGGAGTCCGTCAACGTATATCTTCCACTGCCTTCCCCCACAGCAACAGCCGTGCTGAAATTGGCGTCAAGACTGTCAAACGCATGATTGTCGGCAATACAGATGCTAGTGGGAACCTCGACACTGATGCATTCCAAAAGGCCATGCTCATCTACAGAAATACACCACAGCCAGACACACAAATCTCACCTGCTATATGCACATTTGGCCATCCCATCCGATCACCAGTACCAATCCTACCTGGAAAGTATCGTCCGCATCCCACTTGGCAAGACACCCTCCAGAAGCGTGAGGAAGCCCTACGACTACGTCACTTCAAGACTGCTGAACGACTTGCCATCGGGACCCGCCCCCTACCACCACTGAAGGTAGGAGATCATGTACGTATCCAGAATCAAGTTGGACCAAATCCGCGCAAATGGGACAGGACTTGATCAATCATTGAAGTCAGACAGTTCGATCAATATGCTGTCAGAGTGGATGGATCAGGGAGAGTTACTCTCCGCAACAGGAAATTTCTGAGGCGCTTCACCCCTGTCATGCCTCAGAACTCTTCCTTCCAAATCCCATCACCTCCCACTCCACAACCATTAACTCAAACTCATACTTCACCTCCCACACTTACATATCCATCACAAACGCGTCCAGTCCTCCCAAATCACCCCTCATATTCAGGACTGGACAAAACTGCTGCCCCCGTGGCAGTGAAGAACGATGAGCGTCCAACATCAGCTGCACCACCAATGAGGGAAGTTACAACACCACGTACTCAACGAATTGTAGTACAACATTCTGACGTCCAACCAACACCGTCAGCCATCCAACAATCAGCAGAGCCTACTCGATCAACACCATTTGCCTCTAATGGTTCACCTTCGAAGGTTACGGCGTACAGTACTCCTACACGCTCTGCTCAACAAGCACAACACTCAACGCTACAACCCAGGCGATCTCAACGCAATAAGAGAGTCCCTGGACACTTGATTGACTATGTGTTGAAATAGGTACCTGGACTGTATGGTACGGTTTACACATCATAATCACAGGGCGAACTGTTAAGACACCCTGTTCGTTATCTCTTAGAATCTGTATGTCATGTTGACATCTTCTTGACTTTATGATACGAATTGTGTCATCACAGGGCGAACTATTAAGATACCCTGCTCATCAAAGTTTCAGCTTGGAACGTGAAGCTTGACAATGTGTTGTTGATATTTCATGGCTTCCTGTTTAGAGACTCACTTGACTGTCAGAACGTCATAGGGCGAACTTGGATACCCTATCATCACATAAACATGTATATATGTATATAAACTTGAGACCATGTTCTCCTCATCTTTTCAGATGGACAGTAGTGTATATATTGTATGGGTACTATGCCTTATAACCTTTTGTTGTTGGACTTTCAGGGGGGAGGAAGATAGAGAGTATTTAGTAGGTATAACGATTATATATATTTCCTTTCTTGTATTTTAGATCAAACATTATAAATATCTAAATATACTAAGTAAATGGTAAACATGCCTATCTAGTTGTGTTGATTACCTTGAGGGCTTTGACCTAGAGAAAATGGATTTTTCATTTTGAACACTGAACGATTTAGGTTTCTCATTGGATTTTGTGCAACCTTAATTGATAACCTATAAAACATTTAGCGACCCAAATAAATTAAGTTTTGTGTTATTTATAGCAAAAAGTTCTGGAAGCAACAATAGAACGCAATATTGCAAATGCCGGGAGGTAAGAAAGACAAAGTAATCGCCTTCATTGCACACATGCAATCATTTTTCAGCTACTCCACATTCCTTGTCTTGTCTCCGTGATCTAGTTGACATGTGCGGAATTAAATTGAATTTTGTTTAAAAAGGTTGAAGGAGATGTAACCAAAAAGGATCCAATTGCATTTTCGTCGTAACACTAGGAATTATCGAAAGGGGAAATTGAAAAGGTGATGTCAGAACATAATTTCGAAGTTACTTCTTATGTTCTATTTTTGGTATTCTTTTTTATCGCAGACATACAAAAGAAATTACACAATGGTGCAATGCTCGGGCTCAAAAGTGAGTATTTTAAGTTGGATTAAAAGAACTACTGATTGGATTTGGTAACGCGAATGAACCTGACTTAGAATTTGCGACAAAATGACATCAAGCTGTTTTGGAAAATATTGACATGAAAACGAGAAATTTGATTCCTCATATGTTTAACCGATTAAAATAACAAGGGGAAAACTTCGTCGGGGAAAAGTGACGAAATTTTGGCCAAGTGACAAATATTTTTCCCGACGAAAATTTCCCCGATAAGGTATATCTCTGTACTGATCGATGCTCGACGCATAATTTTTCGGACAACTAGATTGATTTTGAAAGTGGGGGGATGGAGTATCCGTTTCAATGAGAACACCTGTGTTGATTAATTTGATGAAAAATTTATACCTTTATTTCGATTCAGTGCCCAAATAACAATTGGTTACATTGCATGTGTGTCAAGATGAAAGTAAGCGAGATCCCGGCTGATGAAATACCCTGGTAAGTTTCACAGTTTTGGTTTGAGAGAAAAATTACAATCCAAATCAAGATTTATCGAAACATAACTTTGAAACAATTAGGCAATCATTCCGTCAACAACAGTAAAACGTAGTGATAAAACTTTTTTGAGAAGAAAAGAAAAATATAAAAAAAGAAAAAAAGAAATTAGGGTCAGAGTACTACCGATGAAACTTTTACTTGTATTAGGATGAAGGCTCGGGTTTAAAATAAGGATTTGAATGAAATAAATTAACAGATTATTGGTTGGTTCAACAGATAGAGGTAATATCTTCTTTTTGGGTCATAATTCATTGAGATTGTTGTAATTGTTGTGATTTATTCATGTTTTTTTAAAGAATGTCGTGATTGTGGTAATTTGTCATTTTGTGGTTTATCAATTGATTTAGAGGTTAGGTTTGATTGATTTAGAGGTTATCTTTGATGAGCTTTCGGAGGTCATCAGTTGACTCAGATCTACTCAAATGAAGTTTTCGGCCCTTTAATTCAATAACTTCTCGTAGATCAGCGGGCCATGTAGCATCAGTTAGTTCTCATACAGAGATGCTACATCCTCAAGCTCAAGGTTTGTTTTCTTGGAAATTATTTTCATTTTTAAAAAGAATTTCTTGCCAGCGCTATAAGGCATTTGTTAAAAATTTGTTGCTTAATTTAGTTCTATTTTTGTTATTAGCAGAGTAGTGGAGGGATCATTAAAACAAATTGATTTGTAAGGTTTCATACCTGACATTTTCTTCGGAGATTATGAAGTCCTTCTTCTTCTGTTACATGTGCTAAAAGGATGGTATTTTTTGAGCACCATGAATTTGCACGTTTTTCCAAGGGCCGTTTGTGTGGTCCTTGTATTTTAATTATTTTCTCTATGAAATCCTTTTGTTATTTTAGGAAACAATGGGATGTTTTCAGTCTCAATCACTTCTAAACAATTGGCCTTTTATTTTGAATTGAATTCGTTGACGTAACGTTTTGTTGTATTATTCGTTTTGATTGGTTGGCTATTATTCGTTTGATTGGTTGGCTATTATTGCCGTGATTTTCTGTCGTTTTTTTCGTTTGTTTGACTTTTTTGTCGTATTTTTCGTTTGTTTGACTTTTTTGTCGTATTTTTCGTTTGTTTGACTTTTTTGTCGTATTTTTCGTTTGTTTGATTGGCTATTGTTGGTGTGATGTAGTGTTTTGGCGTATTTTTTGCCGTATTTTTCGTTCTTTTATTCTTATGAGTCTGTCAATGTGTATAAGCATAAGTTTTTATATTTATAAGCATGTTATGTTTATAGATGATGTAGTGTTTCTTATTAACGTAGGGTTTAGAGTGTGGGTTTTGTCTAGTTTTTGTATTTACAACTATGAATTGTGTTTTCATAGATGTTGAAGTGTTTCTTATTTTTAAGCATAAGTTTCATAGTCAGAATTTTATGTAAAAATTTTTATAGAATTTTTGCATTTATAAGCATAAACAGTAGTGTTTTCATAGAGTTTTAGTGTTTATTGTAAGCATATCCGCATGTATAAGCATCTCCAAGACTTAACAAGCATAATGCTGTAGTGTTTATTATAGGCATATCCGCATAAGCTTAAACTTAAATCAAGCATAAGGTTATGGTGTTTATTGTAAGCATATCCACATGTATAAGCATAACCTTTGAGCTTAAAAGAAGCATAAGATTTGATTGGTTTTCTTGTACAGATGTTGTTTGTATAGGCATATAGGTATTTCAGAGGTGTTGTAATGTTTCTTAAAACAAGCATAAGGTTGTGGTGTTTATTATAAGCGTACCTGCATGTTTTATAAGTTATAAGTAATTTTAAATAAGCACAAGATTTGACTGGTTTCCGATTTTGTTTTTTATAAGCATATCGGTATTTCATAGGTGTTGTAATGTTTCTTAAACATACCAGTGTGTATAAGCATATTAATAGTGTTTCAAAAGGTAAGTAGAGCTATTGTATACATTATGTATGTAAGGATGCCAGCATTGGCAACGGCAGGTGTTTTTATGAGTCCAATTATCATTTATTCTACTTTCATTAGTTTGTGTTGGGGGTAGCTCATAACACTAGATGTTCACAGTCATTTTAATTTTCCAAGGGCTGTTTTTGTTTAAAGGTTCTAAATGTTATTGAAGTGTGATTTTGCAAAAATCATATTGCAGGTAGCTATTAATGCTAGATTGTCAAGATTTCTCAACTTTAATGCTAGAGGGTTAAGATCTTTCGACTTTAATAGCTCAACTAAGTTGATTTAAGAAGTTGAGGAGGAGAATCATAGGGGATTAAGATTCCTCAAATTTAATGCTCAACTAAGTTGAGTTGGTAAGATAAAGGGGAGAATGGTAGGCGATTAGAGACACAGCAAACTCCCCCAGATTGGGTTGTTGTAACCTGGATTTATCGAGATATTAAGTTTTTCTTTAATCTAAATTGACTAAACGAGTCTAAACTAGGGGGAGTCGGCTGTATCTGAAAATGGAATACAAAGGAACAAAGTAATTGTAGTCAGTTTAGGTTATGAAGAAAGGGCTTTTTATATATCTTTTCTATTGGTCTATTTCGTAATATATTTACATTTTTTGTTCGTGATTTTACCTGATATTTTTTTTCTTTTTGGTATAATTTTTAGGTGAATTTTGCTTGGGTCAACATGTCTTTCAAATTTTTATTTCGCTTGAATACAATAAAAGGTTTTTCTGGGAAAATGCTTTTGAGTTCGTTGTCATTTTTTATGATGAACCAATGTTTGTTTATGTGTTTGATTAGCTCATTAAAGTTTTCATTATAAGGGATTATAAAGGGAAGTCGAACTATATTTTCGCATCTCCCTGCTTTTCTGAGAATATAACTATTGAAGTTCCGATTCCTTTTATTGGCGTTGGTTCTTTTTCCTTTTAGGCATTCTTCTTGTGTAATATTTTTTATTTTTGAGAATTCAGTTTTGATAAGTCTTTTAGGATAACCGCGCGAGAGTAATTTCCTTTTTAGGCATGTTAATTGATGTTTCAAGACTTCGTCTCTTGTGGTTAGCATACGGTATCTTAATGCCTGTGTGTAGATGATATTGGTAAAGACATGTTTAGGGTGATATGATGTATAGTGTAGTAATGTTCCAGTATCTGTAGGTTTGATAAAGAGTTTTGTTAGAAGGACGTTTTTTTCACTTTTGTATATGGTCATATCGAGGAAATTTATTTCAGTAGTTGAAAATTCGAAGGTGAATTTCATGTTTGGATGGATTGTGTTTAGGAATGAAAAGAAACTTTCTAGGGATGATAGTGTACCTTCCCAAAGTACAAATATATCGTCCAAGAATCTTTTATAAAACAGTATATTCTTTGCATATTGTTCGAATATATTTTCCTCCTCGAGTTTGCCAAGGAACAAGTCTGCATAGGCTGGTGCTAGTCTTGTTCAGTTTTTTAGTTTCCCCCCTCTTTTTTACTTTCCCCCCAGAAAATTCTGAAAATATCAGTTCCCCCCATATACACCCGTATAAATTTCTCAAATTTCAACCTGACACAAACGTAAAATTTTGCTGCAAAAGGAATACTAGACAAAATAGAACGAAAATTGGTTAATCTTTCAATCATGATCTAATCACATGATATCATGTGGACTGACCTTTGTTGCTCAGATAAAATTGAAGTGATTTAACACTTCCCCCCACCAAATTTGCCAACTTTCGATGTTTTCCCCCTCTTTTTTTTCCCCCCTTTACTTTTCAAATTTTTATTTTCCCCCCTCACCCATTCAAAATTGGAAAATTGGCCCCCCCCCTTTATAAAGGGGGCGGGGAGGACACTATGAACATCCGAAAAAATTTAGTCTTTTCGGTAAATATGAAAGTGTTGCTCTCTGTTGAAATAATCCTCATATTTTGATTGATTTTATTGATAATTTTATATATCTTTGGTGTGATTTTTTCATAGTACAATGCTTTGATTAGACTTCAATTGGAAATAGGAATTTAACTATCACAGTTTGGATTTCTTTTTGACACTGATGCAGTGTCTTCATAAAAGAAATCAGAACAGAGGACTGAGGCGATTTTTTTGTTGTTGTCCCTGGTTGTCCTAGGATTCTTGTGAGCTGTTTCATTCAATTCGGCGTCTTCCTGGTTTCATTTTTTTATTTGTTCACAGAGCATTTTTAGCCACATTATACAGATTGTTACTACTAATTTATACTAACGAGCAGTTTTAGCTACTCTCGGGTATCTAATAAGCGGGGTGGAGGTTTGTAATAAACGGGGTAGGTGGAAAAATTAGCTCATCACTTGATAAGCGGGGGGAGGGGTTGGAATAAGAATGTCCTGGTGAAAAAATTTGAAAATGAGGCTAATACAGCAGAATTAGGGCAAAAGAGGGAACTTTCAAAAGCATTTTCCCAGAAATCAATAAGCGGGTGGTTGGAATAAGAATGTCCTGGGTGGAAAATTTTCGAAAAATTAATTAACCCCTTACTCTTCTTAGGTACCCAAGAGTATATTATTTAGATTGTTACTACTAATTTATACTAACGAGTATTTTTAGCTAGACTATTAAGATTTTTACTACTAATTTATACTAACGAGCATTTTTAGCCAGATTATTAAGATTTTTACTACTAATTTATACTAACGAGCATTTTAACTAGATTATTAATATTTTTACTACTAATTTATACTGACGAGCATTTTTAGCTAGATTATTAAGATTTTTACTACTAATTTATACTAACGAGCATTTTTAGCTAGATTATTCAGATTTTTATTATTTTCAGATTTCCATACATGGTTTTTATTGAAAAAAGAAAGTTTTTGTTCATTTTACGTAAAACTGATTCTGCTTTTCTTTCTCAAAACCACTTTACAAAGTCGGCCGATATGGTTGACTCGATTTACCAATTTTACTAGATAAGGATTGGTCTGGGCAGAAGTTAAGTTCCTTACACTGAGAAGCCAAGAGAAGTTTTTGAGCTACAGTTCCTGACGTCAGCACTTTATTACAAAATTTCGTATTTCGCTGATTTCTACTGACGTCAGCAAGATTTGTTTGATTTAAAATGAAATCCTCAAAAACGTCTCCCTTAAGTATGGGATTTTACTGCAGCACAAAAGGTATCCAATTCGAGGCAATTCAATTATTTTTTTACAAGAAAAAGCAATGATATACCTCATTAAAAGTGATACTAGTTTTAAGGATTTTGCTCTTTATAAATTTTTGACGCTTTTCTGGACACTTACCATATGCTAAAAATCATTAAAACTCGAACTAACAATTTTAGAAATTAAATTAAATCTTTCTTAAATAGTATTAACTTCAACCTAAATATTGCTTAGGTGGTACATCGGGAAATAATGTATCTCTACCAAATTTGACCCGTTTTGGCTGATTTTTCAGGAAAGTAAAGTGTCTGGGAAAAAATAGCATAGCCAAAAGAAACTTTTAGAATTTGGTCATTTTTGCCGAAAGAACCAAAATTTAGCCATTTTGACGCTATCGAAACGTACTAATGTTTGCAACTTTTACAACGCTCGCAACGCGATTTCTGACATGAAACATTCTAATATTCTTCCACTCAAATGTTTGCAACTTTTGCAACGCTCGCAACGCGATTTCTGACATGAAACATTCTAATATTCTTCCACTTAAATGTTTGCAACTTTTGCAACGCTCGCAACGCGATTTCTGACATGAAACATTCTAATATTATATTCTTCCACTCAAATGTTTGCAACTTTTGCAACGCTCGCAACGCGATTTCTGACATGAAACATTCTAATATTCTTCCACTCAAATGTTTGCAACTTTTGCAACGCTCGCAACGCGATTTCTGAAATGAAACTTTCTAATATTCTTCCACTTAAATGTTTGCAACGCTCGCAACGCGATTTCTGACATGAAACTTTCGAATATTCTTCCACTTAAATGTTTGCAACGCTCGCAACGCGATTTCTGACATGAAACATTCTAATATTGTTCCACTCAAATGTTTGCAACTTTTGCAACGCTCGCAACGCGATTTCTGACATGAAACATTCTAATATTCTTCCACTTAAATGTTTGCAACTGGAGCTTTCTAATATTCTTCCACTTAAATGTGGAAGCTTTTACTTACTAATCTTACACAACTTACTGCCTAACAGGCTTTGTGGATATGGCGAGAATCTATAAAAAATCCTGTCCATTCAATCAACATTGTAGTATCTCCAATGTCCTGGGCACTAGCATTTTAGTAAACAAAATACCAGTCAATGAAAGATTTCTCCCAGATTTCTTAATTAGTAATTTATGCGTTTTACTTGTCATTTATTTTAAACCAATCGAGGGGCGTATGTAGGATTTTTAGGATACCCTGCAAAAAAGATTCAGCTATATATAGTGATTCAGCTATATATAGTGTCTAAGGAGGGCCCACCATGGTTGGGCCCGACGGGCCAGAAAATTTTTGAATTTCGACCCTCTAGATTGGCTAAACCAGCCACCTTTTTATGCCCAATGTACCATGAACCAGAGATAAAGAATTAAAATTCATTTCATTTAAACACAAAATGAAACTGGTAAAACTAAGATAGTTTTTTGGGTTAAATTGTTTTAAGAACCAAAAAAAGAGTGGCCTCTAAAATATGGAATAAATGAAGAAAAGAGAAAGGAGGTGTAAAAAAAATAAATAACAATCAGGAATTTTTTAAAGAACATTTTGAACTTTATATACAGAAAAAAGTGAAAAATGATAGCAAAATAATACAATAGCACACAAAAGATTATAAATTATACAAAAATCTATATCTGATCGTGATGATAGCCATAACAATAATAATAATATTTACCAAACTGTCTAACATTTTTTATTATGATTTTGATTCTTATTGTGTCAAATTTATTTATCTTATTGCTGCCAAAAGGTGACTTAAATAATTTCAAGCAGATTAATAATAAAAGCCTTTTGCCATTTCAAATGAAAATTTAGAGAAAAAGAGCAAAACTATTTTATTCAGACTGGTCAAGAAAAGAGTATTTCATTAGAAAATTGATTAATGTGATGCATTAAAGTATCCAAAACTAGAATTTGTACTGAAGCTGAAATCTCTATAGTTGGTTCATCTTGAAATTGTAGTCTAGCCCCATTCTGGTGTCTCGTTTGGAACTGTTTGCCAAATCAAGCAGAGAATCCTGTACCAGGGGTGAAAAGCCGCCAATCCGAATTGAAAACAAACCATATGTCATCAGAAACTCATTTATTCATTATGTACATAATGCAGCATGTTTTATGTTTGGTATCAAAATTCAGTTGTTGTGTTATAAATTTTATACATTATGCATCCAAATTCATTTGCATTGGCAATTACATATCAAAATCAAATCAAGATGTACTTTCCATTACATGACAAATATTGATATCCAGTTTACAGGGAAAATTTTGAATCCAAAAACTTCCAAGAAACTAAATATTAGGTACGCATCATCATTTTGATTGAATTATTCCATTCTGTTGTTTCCTTTAAGTTAAATATGGTTTCACTGATCTTATTAGCAGACTTTGTCAGTGTTTACAAAGATTTCGTACCCACCACGTGAAGGTGCAAAATAATCCATTGATCTAGGGGCTACTGGACAGTATGATGGCAACGGCAACTAACCTGAAAGTATATAATGAAGAGGGAATTAGGATCTTTGCAAGCTACACCTACATATTTAACAAACACAAAACAACAAAATTTAAGTCAAACGACAACTGGATAACCAATGAAATTAATCTTATATAATAACCGGCTGACTGTGGGTAACCGCCAACCGCAATGCTTCATGACTGAGCCAATCTACTAAACTTATTGGATGGGTTTTTTTGGTTCTGAGAATAATACTTACAATTCAGGAAAAGTTCTGCACACGTGCAAGGCATCGAAGTGTATCCATCAAAGAATTGTTGCCCACAAGATGGAGAGAAATGGAACTGTACAGGCAATTTCCATTTGGAAGAGAACTAAAACAAAATAGAGAAATCATTTTTAAGATTGTTGTGCAGTTTTTATGACCAGTACTTGACTGGCAGGTGCTGGCCCGCAAACTAAACATAGTCAAATAAAATATGTTTGTGTACCTCAAAATAGTGTGCGAAAGACCCACACAGATCTTTTTCTCTCCCCAGAAAAATTTTTTAACCGGCCAAAACATATTAAAAACATTAGGGTGTCAAGGTCAGAATCACAAAATTTTCAATGTTATTTTTTTTCTCTTATTTCAAAATAAAACCACAATAGGTTGGTTGTCCCTTTGCCTCCTAAATTGCCACATATTCATCTCCTGTCGTCAACCTTTTCTTAGCCAGAGTGATTGGCCAAACAAACAGTAAACGTACCCCGATTGATCAAATATCTTATAGATATTTCATGATTGGCCACTCACTCACCACACACAACAAGTGGTTTTGTTGATTACCAAAAATTATGACAAGTCATAGGCCATAGGCAGATAAGTAGAGAAAGAGGGGGAAGGGAGGCAGTTTTTCCTGCACTTATGCTTATCAGATTATAATTGATAGCATGCAGGCATGAAAAATAATAGAAAAAAATACCACATACCTTACAGACTTGACTTTCCTTGTTGCAATGGATTTCAGAAGATAACCATAAGAAGAAAAACAAACATTGAGATGACCTTGATGGCAGCCCTCAGATGACGAATTTGGAGAAGATCGAAAATGTGTAGGCTTCAAATTCTTCAGAATTTGCGACAAAATAGATAAAATCAGGACTGTCTATTCTGTTTTTTCTTCTCCAAGCATCTAAAGCCATTTGACGAGTCTTGATTTTTAACATTTTGACACTAACATCCATCAAATCCCGGGCAAACCCTGCATTTTGACCTCATCCAGGTCTTTCTGCAAAATTTTGCAGGGTGCAGGCCTGCAAAACGCTTTTGTACACAAAATCTAAAATACAGACTCGAATTCACGCTTCCTGTAACGCGACTTGATAAACAGTTTTCTTATATTTACCGCGGACTTTAAGTCAGTAAAATAAATCTAATGACACTAACGAATGATCCGGAAAAACAACTCCGGGTAGGCTAAAAACAGGCTGCGACAAAAAAGACTCCGGAGCATACCCTGCGAGTGCATGTTTTGCAGGGGTGTCGCACCGCCCCTGCAATCAGATGCATTCTTAGTAATGTTCACTAAAACCCGGAATTAGCGAGGTTAAGCAAGAAGCTATCTATTACGTACGGAATCTATTACGTGAGTTTTTCGCGGGCTAGAGCCCGAATCTCAAGGCTAACTCTGTCCCGTGAAATTTGACCCGTACGTCGTAT